>NC_037531.1:19751790-19767140 GCF_001531365.2 Cynara cardunculus var. scolymus | reverse complement strand
GGGGGGGAAGCTTTATACAGAAAGCCAAGTTTTTTTCTCCAAAACTGTCTCATCCAATTAAAAAACATGCTCCTTCCATCTATTAAGAAACAAAACCCTTCCAACTCTATACAGACAGATTAATCCACACAACAGCTTTATTTAAACAGGACTTAGTGGTAAACCAACCAAACATCCCCTTATTTGTGCATCAAACTGGATGATGTAACAGAGAAAGGAATTATCTGACATAAAAGATAAACAAAATCAAAGAACAAACAAATGGCAGATTAATTAGTTACGCACCAGCTTAATAGCAACTTCTTCATTCGTCTGAATATTAGTACCTGTAAAACAAATAAGATCATATCAATCAGCAATCCTTAATCAAAAACAAAAACGAAGATCATCATCACGAAGATACAAACCCAGATAGATCTCTCCAAAAGAGCCGCTACCGATCTTCCGACCAAGTCGAAACTTATTCCCCACACGAGGCTCCATCAAAGCACAATTATTCTCCAACGAAGATTAAAACTTCGGTTGAATCAATGAAAACCCTAGCTCACAAACTCAACAAAAATTGATAAAAAAAAAAAACACAAATAGATTCCGGTCCGATTATCACCTCATCGAAGAAAAGGCTAATCGGACGATCGATATGAATTGTTAGACCCCAGTGACGGACATGAACGATATTAATTGAAAACTACGAACAAGGGGAAGATAGAAAGATAAGGTTGATGAAATTAAACCAAATAATTGGATGAATGATGCCGATTTGGTTGAATTCTTGGAAGATAAAGATATAGTGTATGGAAAAAGGAAGTAATTTGCAGAATTTCAATGGAGGTTTAGGTTGAAAAAAGGGTAAGAGGATTTGGGGGAGAAAGAGAAGGCATCATGATATCACCCGACACCCCACTCCTCGCGCTTTGATTCAATCGAAAGCAGGACCTTTTCTTTAGTTTTTTACCCTCTTTTTCCTTTCCTACCAAATTCTTCCTTCAAGAAAATGTTACATTTTGCACCCCTCATCATTTTGATAAGGACAATGTCAAAAAAGGGTGATTTTCCGGTAAAATACTCTTCATTCGTCTCATACGAAACCTGTCATTTGGAAACTGCATGTGAGGAGACATTTTAAAGCTGTTTCACTAGTTAAGCCAGTCTCTCACATGATTCGAACTTATTGGGGCGGACCTACATGTATATATATGGTGACACGAGCTGCTCCTTCATGGTTTTGGGAAAAAACGTACGTTTCTGAAAGCTGATGTATTGTTTTGTTGGATGCCATTAAGGGTGTAAACGAGTCGAGTAGTGGGTTATTCGAATCGGGCTAAAAAAAATAGCAGGCTTGAGCTCAAGCTCGAGCTCGAATGTTTTTTGAATTATCGAGCTCGATGCTCGTTTATAGACTCAAACTCATGATCGATTAACTCGTTTATAGGCTCGAGATTGATAGTTTTTATATTGTTATTATATGATTTATGAACATATGAGCATGTCTGACTCGAAAAAATGTTTGCTCGAATGGCTTGGATCGAAATTTTCGAACGAACCGAATCGACCATTGGTGCTATGAAACTCGACTCGTTAAGTTAAACGAGTTCTATTTTGTGTTCGAGATCGACTCGAGCTCGAGAATTATTAAGCTCAACCACGAGTTGCTCGTTAAAAGCTCAACTCACTTACACCCTTAGATGTCACTATATAGTTTCTGAAACTGAAATGTCAATAGCTGAGATAGTAACGTTCTTGCATTTGTACAAAAGGCTTAGGGTTGAGTCTCGTAATTGACCAATTTGTTGCTTTTTTGTATTTTTATGTACCTCTTGTATTTTTAAAATATATGTAAACATGGTTCTTTTTATGTAAGGACAAAAAATCAACTAACAGATTTATACTAATATTGTGAAACAAAAAAAAAGTTAAATATTTTCTTACAGTCAAATTGTGCCACTACTTGAAAAAATTCTTGGATTTATCTCTGGTTGTATATTCAAACTCAGCTACAATTTCGAGGGGAAAAAAGTTAATTATTGGTTATTTTAAGCCTACTTTTGTCCAACCAACTACTAGTTTTGTTGGTAGTTGAAAATTCAATTATTGATCATTAAACTAGCATTTAACCAATAAGTTAATGGCTCGTTTACCGAATGACAAGTGTTTACCCATAATTATCTACCACCCTCATGGTAACATTTTTAGGGGTTGTTACCATGATAATGGCCTAGTCAGACTTTTTCAGGCCGAGCCCACGCTTGCTGCCAATATCTTGGCCTGGATCGAGCTCTGGGCTCGCTAGGTCCCAAACATCAGGCCGAGCCGAAGCTGATCCAATCGGTCCTTTTTGCTGTCGGTCAAGCCAAACACGCTACATCAAATAATCGAAAAACGGTCGGGGACGAAACACCGATAGTCGTAAAAGTCAACGCAGATAGATATTGACCATTTTTCACTGGTTGTGTAAAATTTCTACATACAAATGCCACTATACTTAAAATATGAATAAAGAAACCAGTAAACAAAGAACCCGAGGAAACAATGAACAAAGAACCCCCCCCCCCCCTCTCCTACACATAATTATAAACATTATCAAGAAAATGAAGCAGAAAAATAAAAATAAAATAAAATAAAAAACCGAAAAAAATCACGTCCGTGTTGCGGCCAACGCAACGCGTGGACTCAACACAGACGATTTCTTCTGCAACATCTGTCTCAAATGTCGGATCTTCGCATCAACTCTCGCTGAGAACCCGATCTTCGTTTCTTGTCGGGCTTTCGATCTTTCTCGAGTCCACATATGTCGATCCTCAACGTCTTTCTTATAATACTTGATTTCTTGGATCACGTGATGATCCATCGGGTTGAACGATCTTTGGAAAGAAATGTGAGCCAAATACGGAAGATTACAGGCCACTGTTACCAACAGGGTGCTCAGCCAGAATATCGGTGCCGGAGCCAATGCTTCCACAAAGATTTTGTACGCATTTCCGGCGAGTTCTGGTGAGAGCATTCCATATAGAATCAAGAACACGTACCATGCGATGATGCTGAAACCGATGAGAAAATGTTGGATCCATGTGAAATGGCTCATCGTGAGTGCGATCTGGCAGTTGACGGCATAGATCACGCACGTAAACATGGCGGTTCCCACCACGGTCATGTCAGCAGTCTGCCCGCCTACCCGGAAAGCTTGGTCGTAAAAAATAATGATGTTGAGAAAGAATACAATCAGGGAACAATAGAGACCGTTTCCCATCCACCCAAAGATTCGGTACCAGTCGAAAAATAGGTTTCTTGGTCCTTGCTGATACAATGCCGGAAACTGCAATAGGTTTAATAAAATTCATTTTGGTCATATTTTGAATCATCTTAAAAAGAAAATAAAACCGAACGGACCGAGTAAATCCCACTCAAAAGTAGGGTGGGATGAGATGTAGGCAGGCGTGGCCTCTGCTCCAAAGAGTAGAACAATTATTTCCATGAAGACCCCAGATTGGGTGTAACACGAGGACTTCACAAAAGGCCACCCATCCTAGTACTACTTCCGCTAGCAGAGTTCAGAGATGGGATCTGGTGCATTGGTGTTGGTACGACCATTAAAAAAAGAACGTGAACGGACCATTTCAGAAGGAGGAGTAGGGTGAGATGTAGGCGACCTGACCTCCATCCCAAAAGTAGAGCGGTTGTTTCCATGAAGACCTCCAAATTGTGCTAAAGAGTGCAACACGAAGACTTCCCAAGAGGTCACTCATCCTAGTACTACTTTAGCTAG
The DNA here is from genome assembly GCF_001531365.2 of Cynara cardunculus var. scolymus. Lineage (NCBI taxonomy): Eukaryota > Viridiplantae > Streptophyta > Magnoliopsida > Asterales > Asteraceae > Cynara > Cynara cardunculus. Next base: position 19,763,377 of record NC_037531.1, on the reverse strand, counting down.
CAAAGATCTCATGGGATCGTGCATTAATGCTAGAATGACCATTTCAAAAAGAAAGCGAACGGACTATTTTAAGAAAGTGGGGTGAGATGTAGGCAGACCTAACCTCTACCGCAAAAAGTAAAACAACTATTTTCACAAAGACCCCTATTTTGTGATAAATGGGTGCAACAGGAGGACTTCCTAAGAGGTCAACCAACCTAGTACTACTTTTGCCGGCAGGGTTCTAATGGACCTGGTGCATTAGTGCTGATATGACCGTTTCAAAAAGAAAGTGAACGGGGCATAAGAAAGTTAACCTGTAAGCAGATTTCGGAAGAAACATCTTGTTCGAAGACACCGAGTGCAATCACGGGAAGTGATGTAAGTACAACGTTGAATAGTAACATATACCAATCGTCATACACTGATTGCCCAGAAAAACCGGTGAATGCCTCGAAGTAGAAAAGCGTAAGACCGAATGCGATGTTTTTGTAGAAGAAATAGCAAATCTGTGTTGCAAAGAATCATTGGTCAATTCAAATAAATTAAAACCAAACTGACCCAATATATCCCACTCGAAAGTAAAATATAGGGGTCAAATGTATGTAGACTTGTCCTCTACCCCAAAAAGTAGAACAATTGTTTCCATGAATACAAATAAACTAAAAAGTTACGATGAACGAGCAATCACATTTTTCCGCCAATTCCTCATTTTTGTACCTTGTGGCCATGTCTATTATTGTTAAGGTGCGTTTGGTACGCGGACGAGAGAGAGTGAGGTAGGCAGGTGAAAGAACTGTGGACGGTTTTAGGGTTTTAATTTGACATGGATAGTTCAGTAATTTACCAATCTTATCCCATGATTCCCATCACCCTATTTTTGTTCCACCTGTTTTGGTAGGACCAAACAAATACACTTTTGTCCCACTTGGTTCCTATTCGGTCACAGTCTAATGTCACATCAAATGTGGACAACAGGTTTTTGTATCGCCTTGTCTCGTTTGTCCCATCAAATATGGGACACAGGTTTTTATATTGTCATGTCTTGTCTCATCCTGCATACCGAACGCACCCTAACATTATATGATACCCACAACCACCTCTTTATTTCTCATCCATATTTTTCATTTTGCGGGTCCTATTATAAATAAAAGTTGCATGTAGGTCGTTACCATTTGAGCAATTCTCTTATAGCACCAGTGACCGTGTACGACCAAAAGCCTCTCCAAAAACCGAAACTGTGCAATAGAGAAGTCACTAGCCATCACGGCCTGCAAATAAGATTCAAGAAGTCCGTAAGCCATTAAAACGTTTCTAAAACCGCGGTTCTGATAGATCATTTTAGTCTTGAAACCGATTTCACACTCCGGAAAGACGACAAAATAAAAAAATACGACAAAAACAAGCTTTTTGGTACAAAACGAACCTGCATTCCTTCAACACCACTTATTCCAACTCCGATATCCGCTTCTTGAATCATCCCCACATCATTTGCACCATCTCCGATTGCTAAAGTCGTTTTCCCGGTGCCTTCTTTCACCAATCGCGTAACCTGATCCCAAACATGAAGAAAGTATATAAAAAAATTATGGTGGAAGGCTTTTTCCCAAATAACGCCAAACCAAACGAACTGGTATATCCCACCTGGACGTGAGGTGGGGTCCATGGAGGGTAAGATATATGCAGACATGACATCTATCACAAAGAGTAGAGCGGTTGTTTCCATGAAAACCCCCCGCTTGTGCAAAGTAGAGATGCACAAGGCCCCGGAGTTTTTGGGCCCAGGTTCGTACCTTCTACAGCCGTTTTTCAGTGAGTAAAAAGAGGCTCGGGATTTTTAGGCACAAGTTGGGCCGGGACAAGCTTTGGGTTTTAAAGAGGTCCAGATTGAGCTTTTTCAGGCTAGGCGTTTTCAGACGGGATCACAAGACCTGGGCTTTTCCAGGCCGAACTTCGGGCTTGGGCTTTTTTTGTGAAATCTTGTACCCTAATGCCAAATATGAAGAAAATATATAAAAAAATTATGGTCGAAAGTTTTTCCCAAATGCCATCAAAACAAACAAACCCGGTATATATCCCACTTGGACGTAAGGTGGGGTCCCGCAAACCTGACATCTACCACAAAGAGTAGAGCAGTTGTTTAAAAGAAAACCCGCGGCTTGTGCCAAGTAGAGATGCACAAGGCCCGGGAGTTTTCAGGCCTGGGCCTTCCAAGCCCGTTTTTCAGTGAGTAAAAAGAGGCTAGAAATTTTTTAAGCACAGACCAGGCCAGGCGTTGGAGTTTAAAAAGGATCCGATCGGGCTTTTTCTAGGTTAGACTTTTTCGGACCGGGCTTCGGGCTCACTAGACCTGGGCTTTTCAGGCTGGGCTTCGTGCTTGTGCTTTTTTGTGCATCTCTAATGCAAAGTGTGGCAAAGCTAGAAAGACAAACATGATAAAAATTTGAAAAGCTGGTTAAGAGTAAACGATCTTACCATCGCCTTTTGCTTAGGAGATACACGACAACATATAACGGAAGCACAATCAACGGCTAAACTCAAGAACTGATGCTTCAAATCGTCCTCCAAAGCATAACTTAGCATCTTCCCATCGATAATCAATGCAAATGCAGCGTGAGGATCCTTTTCAAGCTTTATCATTTGAGAAGCGTTCGTGATTTGCATCACGATGTTCTCCTTTACAGCCTGTTCATCAACACGTGAAATTAAGAACCCGCTTTACGTAAAGTTGCAACTTTTTTACTAGACGTAGTTTTAGTAAAATGTGTCTGTGATATTGTCAAATATCTAAAATACCCTTCAATGAGGAGAGCATAAAAGGAATCTTGTGGACTCAAATAAGTGTCATAATAAGAAGCAAAATGGTAATTTGACGTAAAATCTTCCTTAACAAGAAAACGTTATTGTTTTCATGGTGATCCTAAAATATTCATGGAATAGGAGTAATATCGTATACCTCCGTCCTAAAATAAGTGTCCACAACAAAAAAACACCCCATTTAGTGGAATGACAATTTTACCCCTAACGATAAAGACGGACCTTTTCTCTCTTTCCGTCTCACCAACTCTTAAATATTTAGGATATCCAGGTTAATAAAAATAAAAAATAAAGAAAAGAACTTTTAAATATTTGTGCATCATAACCAACTTAGGAGTTGAAAATTTAATAAATTACAACAACGCCAACAGATTCTCCAAAATGGGGAAAACAGAGATTTTCGAGTTTCTATCTATTTTTTTGCTCCAATAGATCCTCCAAAACTTTCGTGAAAATGGAGAACGTAGGAGAGAGTGAACACTTATTTTGAGACAAACTAAAATAGAAAAACCATTACATTAATTCCAACAGTTTCTCTATTTTGGAGATTTCAACATTAATATATTATTAAAATATTCTAAAAAGTAAACTTTTAAAAAAATTTATATATATAAAATAATAATAATTTAACCTCATTGGTGGAAACAATTTCTCTCTAAATCATTTAATTTAGGGAGTTCTTCAAATTTGGAGATTATTATACTCTCTCCTATTTTCTCCACTTTAGAGAAATTTTAAGAATCTGTTGGAGGCTTGGAGCAAAAAAGTAGCCTAAAATTCCATTCATTTAAGAGAGTCTATTGGATTGTCGACACTTATTTTGAGACGAATGGAGCATAATAAGTACCTTCTTGGAATCTTGATTTAACATATCCACAGTTGTCGTTATGCATATCTGCTTCATGCCCTGCCGAAGCAAACTGCACGAAAACCTGCACCATGCAACAAAAGTAAATATTTATTTCCCACAATCCAAGCTTTTGGGTCCACCCAAACCAAATCAAACCAAACGAGCCCGTATATCCCACCCGGAGGTGGGTTCCATCCGCCGGGGGTGGGAGGGTGGAGGGAGATGTACGCAGACCCGACCGCTGCCCTAAAAAGTGGAGCAATTGTTTCCATGAATACCCCCGGCTAGTCAAAGAGAAATACAGATTTGCTAGAATTTGAAAAAACGAGATATAAGTTGGGGTCCATCCCTTTTCTCCAAATGGTGAGAGACATACCCTATGTTGATTGCAGTTTCCATCTTATCACCCGTTAGAACCCATAGCTTAAGACCAGCTTGCGCCAATTTATCGATACATTGAGGCACCTATACAAGAAAGGGGAAAAAAGGAAAAAAAGTAAAAAACTAATGAAACAATACAAAATGCCATAATAATAATAAAGTAACTTTTGAGGGTTAGCTCAACTGGCAAATAAAGACTAGGCCTTGAGCTCCTCCCCATAGGTCGCCAGTTCAAGTCTCCTCAGGCACACTGGGAATTTTCCTGGCTGTTATCTTCAAAGACCCATGGGATTAGTTGAGGTGAGCGCCAGCTGGACCAAATACCCACATTTACCCAAAAAAAAGTAACTTTTGAGTTATAAGTAGATACCCCTTGTTGCAGCTTATCCTCCACGGCGGTAGCACCAATGAGAATAAGATCTCTCTCCATCATATCGGAAACCCGTTCAAGCATTGCCTCCCTATCACCGGTGATGGCCGTTTTGGCTTTTACAAACTCGTCATTCCATGCAGAATACTCGGATTCTTCAAGTTTCCGGTAAGCAAGTGCTAGCGTACGTAATCCAGCTTCCCCATAGTCGTTTAGATGCTTTGTGGTCGCCTCCTCATACACTCTTCCATTTTTTGCTAAACGATCAAAGATGATGCTGCGAAATCAAGCAAATAGCTCACATATAGACAGCAAAGAAGTTGTATGTATGCATGTATGTATATGTGTGTAGGGTCAGGTTCAGGGGAAAACAGCAAAAAAATAAAAAACTCAGAAACACTCTAGTAACTGTTCATTTTACGGTATGCACATGTGCATACAAGTAATTTTTCCAGTATGCACACGAGTATAACGTGCACACGTGCGTAAAACTAGAAAACATCTTCAATTACTTGTATGCACACATGAATGGTTATTAGGGTGATCCTCAAGTTTTCATTTTTTTGGGGCTTTTTCTCTGAACCTCCCTTCTATGTGTGTATGTATGCATGTATGTACATGTGTGTAGGGTCAAGTTCAAGGGAAAAACCGAAAAAAATGAAAAATTGAGAAACACTCTAGTAACCAATTAACCATTCATCTATAAGGTATGCACTTGTGCATACAAGAAAATTACTTGTATGCACATGTGCATACCGTACAATGAACGGTTATTAGGGTGCTACTCAGTTTTTTCATTTTTGGGGGGTTTTCCCCTGAACCTTCCTCTATGTGTGTCTGTGTATTCATGTATGCATGTATATGCGTGTATGTTCAGAATTATTAAGGTAAACAAACCGACCTGTCGGCACCTTTGCAAAGTAAAAGAATTTGTCCGGTCTCATCCTGAACAATAACCGACATTCGTTTTCTTTTGCTTGTGAAATCCAAAAGATTGAGAATTTTGAACTCCCTGTAACGAAGAATGTGTTCAAGTCATATATTGCAATCCGAAAAGATTGAGAAATTTGAACTCCCCATTAATAAAGATTCCAAGAAGATACTTACTACACTCTCCGTCCCAAAATAAGTGCCTACTTTCCACTTCTACCCTTAAGGGTAAAATCGTCATTAGTTGCTAAAAAATTGTAATTATTACACATTCCTTCAAATGTGTGCCTTTTTCATTGTGGACATTTATTTTGGGACGGACGGGGTCGTTAATCAAAATCCTATCAAAACCTTTCAATAGGTTCTTCATAAGAATAATGCTGCTCACGAACTAATATACTCGATTGAGTTCTTTTGCAAAATTCAAAGCCGAACTCCCTTGCGGCAACAAGGAATGCTCCTTCATCTGGCGATTCCGCTTCATAACTATAAGTGCCCGTCTCCTCATTTAGCTCGGGAATTGCCGTATGACAAAGAGCAAGTACCCGGAAAAACAACAAGTGAACATCGGCATTGGGTTCTCGTGACCAATTTCCGTTCATTAATCGATGATCCTCAAAGCTAAATCCCTTAATACGTGTCGGAGAACTTTCGCCTTTAGGAGTAGGAACGGTCTCTAACTCAATTTCAGATCCATTTTGTCCGCCGGTTCTTGAAAAATCATGGCCGTGCCCTTCAAGATCCTCCGCCATCTGGCTGGCGGCAGCAAGTTCTACTTCACTAGAACGCATTCCATATGGGATGCCGGCGATCGAGCACTTGAGAAAATCCATCTGGTTACATGTCAACGTGCCGGTTTTATCCGAAAGAATCGTGTCCACCATCCCCAACTCCTCATTTAAATTCGACGTCCGGGCTTGAGCAGGAGTACCGGTTTCTTCATCGTACATGTGTATATCTCGGTTTATAAACAATGCTTGCAGGACCTTCACGAGCTCAATGGAAACATAAAGCGAAATGGGTATCAAATACCCGTAAAGAATAAGAGCGGTAATCAGATGAATACAACCCGACAAGAAAGGCCGAGTCGGATTATAAATTTTTTTTGCATCTTGAGGCATGTACCACCAATTCGGCATCTGGTAACCAGTCTTGATAGCAAACCCGATTGAGCTGATCAATGAGATCAACACAAGAAGGGTAAAAAGCACGTAAATGATCTTGTCCATCTGTTTCTCAATCGTGCTCCTTTTCGAAGGGGATTTGGTGGCATTTTGCATAACTTTGCTATCATGGCCCGAAAATATCACCACCCCGTAAACATGACCCGTGTTACGAAGCTTCGAATCCCGTAAAAGAATCTGACTCGGATCGAGAGGAAAAATTTGACGGTCATATTCAAGATTACCCACAAACGCGTAAAGATTAGGATTCGGATCCTCACATTTAATCGTTCCTTTGAAATCCTTAAAAGCAGCATCGTCATCTAATGTTAAAGTCGCCTCTAACGATCTTTTAACCTTTAAATTCGTTTCTCCATCTAAATTCATAGTCTCGACGTAACAAATCCCATCTTCATAACTAGATGATAATAACAGTAAATCCGCCGGAAAGAACTGATCTTTCTCGACCTTCAACACGTCTCCAACCCGAATATTCATCCACGGCTTTAAAGAAAACACACCATCTCCACTATGAACGCTTACTTTCCGCATATTTACCTTCATATCTTGCATAAATCGATGCCAGTTTTCCACCGCTTCTTTTGCCATACTAAGCCCGATAACAAACGCTAGAGGCGCAATCATGCTGTAAGCCGAGAAAGGCGAAACGGGCGTTAGCGATAGGGCTGCCGCCAGGAGGAAGTACACATTAGCAACTCGACGGAATTGCTCAAAAAGGGCTTTAGGTAAGAATGTGATCACATTATACTTTGTGGTCGAGATATAATTGGAGACATATTTAAGAGGTTTCTTCTGGTGAAACTGAGGTTGGTTACAGCAAACTTGCCGAGAATATCCGGGCCCACGAAATTGATGAGGCTCGTCGGTTGATTCACGTGGCGGCCGTATGCATCCAAATGTGTAAAGACTACTTCTTCTAATCTTTGCCCGTATCCTCCCATGAGCCATTTTTTATCGAGTTTTTCACAAGAATCTTTAAAAGCACATCCCTCAAAGAACCCTCGGTGTCTTAGATTTCAAAACACAAGTTTAATTCAAAGGATGGCCTTGTTTGCGTGTTAAAACTAGAAGAACACCGAGCTCGACACACAAAAGAGCACACAAATCCTGCGGTAATTGAATTTAAAAGCCCGATAAGTGCGCAATCATGTTTCTTGTTTAAATCAAAGCAACTCGTATATGCAAGAAGGGATTAGATAACAGATAACTTGTTTGAAATTCTACACTGCTAATTTAAGAAAAAACACACTAATTCAGTAGTAATTCATAACTAGGAACACATGAATTTGGGAAAAGGAGACAAATCCTATACTGGTTGAATTCAAAATCAAAGTAACTCAAAAGGGTTTTCAATTTATAGATGCAAGAAGGGATCATATGCATACATACATATAGGATCAGGTTCAGGGGAAAACCGCAAAAAAGTGAGAAACTAAAGAACACCTTAGTAGCCATTCATTTGTACGGTATGCACATATGCATACAAGTATTTTGCGCAGTATGCATCTGTGCATAGAAACCAAAAAACATCTTCAATTACTTGTAAGCACATGTGCATTCCGTACTCATGAATGGATATTCGGGTGTTCCTCGGAATTTCATTTTTTGGGGGGGTTTTCCCCTAAACCTTAATGTGTGTGTGTGAAGCACTATATAATAAATAACTTGTTCAAGTAACACACTTCTAATTCGATAAAAACACACCAATTCAATAGTAATTCCTAACTAGGAACACATGAAGTTCAGAAAAGGGAACAAATCCTGCATTGAGTGAATTTAAAAGGCCCAATTAGACATGTTTCTTAGGAAAATCAAAGGAACTCATAAGGGTTTTTGATTTATATATGCATGAAGGGATCACATATATACATACATACATACACACACACACACATACACATATATGAAGCAGTATACAGTCAATAACTTGTTCGAGTTAACACACTTCTAATCCGATACAAACACCCCACTTCAGTAGTAATTCATAACTAGGAACACATGAATTTGGGGGGAAAAGGAGAGAAATCCTACATTTATCAAATTTAAAAGACCCAATTATGACTAATTCAACAAAAACACACAATTTCAGTAAGAATTCATAATTAGGATCACATAAATTTGGGGAAAACAAGGATCGGTTTCAAAAGCAGCTGAATCAATACTGATGAATAATGTAACTAGAACCCAATTTCATACTCGTAGATCATACTCGCTAACATATACCTTCACAACCCATTAAAAAACCCGAAAAACCTCAATTGAAGAAAAAGTTAAATTACAAAAAAAAAACAAATTCAGCTACACAAAAGTAAGAATCAAGAACAGAATATACATTATCCATGTAATAATTTAAAACCCTTTCGCAAAATTCAGGTACCCATTTGATATAACACGAATTACAGAAACCCCAAATCGTTGATAACAAGAACAAAGGGTTAGAAATTCAAAAAATTACCTTATAATCACGAGATTTCTTGAAGAAAATGGTAATGGAAGCAGACCCAGATGGTAAATCGATGAGATCAAAGAATGTCAGCTAGTTATATGAGTGAGATCTTAACGATGAAGATGAACAAAGGGTTCAGACGAAAGGAAAAACAAACCCCTTTTGTGTGTAAATCAATCACAACCTCTTTAGACAGTATATTACGGGCGGCCCTTTTCTCTACTCTCTCTCTCTCTCTCTCTCTCTCTCTCTCTCTTTCTTTCTCTCTTCCTACATTCTAGTTTTCTAGAAATCAATTAAACAAATGGGTCTTGTGAATTAACGCCAAATGGACCAAAAACTTGAAATCTTTTTTGTTCTTCGAGATGATTTAATTGATTATCATATAATCTTTTGAGGGAGTTATAATTTGAGTCCCTCTAGTTTACACTAATCTATGAAAGTGGTTTCACTACTTTAACAACTATAATTATTATCCTTGTTTATATCTTGCTTTAAAATGAGTTCTTGATAACTCTGTTGAATTGGTGAAGTGATGGATATTTGTGTTTTTTAACCTTTTTTATCTTATTTATGGGGTGTTTGAGATTGCTTATAAAAACAACTTATTGATTTATTTCGATGTGGCACCGGTAATAAGCACTTTTGAGTGTTTTGATAAATAATTTATACCGGTGTCAAACCGGTAATAAGAAGTTTTTTGAGAAGTTAAATCATTCTAACGTATAATAAGTTGATAAATACTTTTGTAGAAAATCATAACTTGTTTCAAATAAGCAATTTCAAACACCCCCTTAAAGAACCCAAATTGTAGTTTATCTTTCTACTTTTGTTTTTTTTTCTATTTATATATAACCACACACATAAACACAATATATATGTATATATATATATAAGCACACATATACACAATATTTATACTTATACTTATAGTTATATTCAGACAAAAGTTCTTAAATTCACATTTGGTTATATTCTTATACAATTCATACGTCCACAGAACGTTTGGTTGAGGGCCTACATCGACTAGGCCTCCCGCTGACTGAGGGAAGCGATCTATCTTCCATAATGATTGAAGATACCTCTGACATTACTTGAGAATAAAAATTCTTGTTATGCCTCAAAAATGGAGTTCGTTTAGAGTCATTAACGAAAATAATCAAGAATTTAGATTTTCCGATGAGGTAGCCTGCTGTGACTTTGGATTACTCCAAACTGTCACCGCATTTGTACATAATATCTCAACAATTAAGTTCTTTTATTAAATGGGGTGAAAATTGAAGTAATATGCCTTTACTATAGCTTTCTTAAAGCTTTTGGCTTATTGATTATATATAAATATATTGTGCGTTTGTGTGTGGTTATATATAAATAGGGAAAAGAACAAAAGTAAAAGAGTTAAACTACGATTTTGATATTTTCAAAGTAAAATGTAAACAGTAGGAACTATCGTAGTTATTAAAGTTTAGGGACTACTTTTAAAAATATGTGGAAACCACATGGACCAAAATTGTAGTTTTTGTGGGAAATAATGGGTCAAAGTAAGGTTTCCCCCACACCCAAGTAAGGTGGGTTTAAGAGGTCAACGTGGCAGTTTTCAAGTACATTTCCATGTGGGTGTTGTTGGAATTTAATTACAACAACATTTATGTCATCAAGAAAATAAAAAATAAAAAATAAAAAATAAAAAAAATATTACAATTCCTTTTTTTTAAACTATATATTTTAATTACATAAACATTTCAAAAAAATTGGACATAAATTAACCAATTGAATTAATTAAAAAAAAAGATTTTGTAGTGTACGGAATCAATTGGGTTGTAACGTACCGGTTAATGTTCAAGGGAATGTAGTAGAAATCGTATATTTGTTGGGTTTGAATCTAGGTGTTGTCATATCCTTTGTGGCTAGAAGGTTCATCAGTGATAATTCCACACTTAGGGGTTGTTTGGTTGGTTTTCGATTAAGTCATGCATAAATAAAGTTGTTTGTTTAGATTAATCTGTATATATAGATTGAAAAAGGTTTTTGTTTAGCAGGGTTTTTCTCAAATGAAATGAACATGTTTTGTAATTGGAAAGACATGTTTGAAAGAAAAGAAAAAAAAAACTTAACTTTCTGCATAAAGCTCCGTCTTGAAAGCTTACTGAATAAATTATTTTCAATATCATTAAGCCACTACCAAAACAAGTCATTTATAGCTAACCAGATAAGATGTGAGCCAATTAAGCTGCTAACAAACAAGGTCTTAATAAATAAAAATCAAATTAAAATACAAGAATTTACCCAATTAAAAATTCCAAACCTCATATAAATATTCTACTTATCTTCATGTTTATCCATACTAAACATATCAACAACCTTTAGGGTGCGTTTGGTGCGCAGACAGGACTGGACAGGACAGGACGGGACAGGACAGGACGGGACAGGACGGGACAGTTGTTCAGCGTTTGGTAAGACAGGACAGGACAAGACAGAGCTGGTTAAAATGACCAATTTACCCCCGTGAGCTGTTTAGTGTTTTTTCACTACGAAATCAAGTAAACTCCCATAATCAATTCAGCAATCATAATCAATATAAACCAATTCATCAACAACAACATTCAGCAATAGCTACCAACTAAATCGAT
>NC_037531.1:19729945-19751515 GCF_001531365.2 Cynara cardunculus var. scolymus | reverse complement strand
GGAGAAGGAGAAGGTTAGGGCAATCATGTACCTGATGAAGGAGAAGGTAATGCGATGGAGGCGGACTGTGTTTATCGACTAGAACTCCCGTCGCCGTCGCCGATTRAGGGTGTGCGATGGAGGCAGTCTGAGCGAGGAGGAGCGATAGGGCAGTCTGAACGGAGATCGATTCAATCATAGCGATGGAGGAGCGATAGGGCAGTCTGAACGCCGATTGAGGCGGACTGTGTTTAGGACGGCGCGTGCGATGGAGGCAGTCTGAACGGAGATCGACGCATCTCCGGGAGACGAGATTGATAGGTTATGTGAGAGGAGAGATGGWGGAGAGGAGAGATCGATGGAGGGACGCTGTGAAGGGGATGAAGGAGACGGTGGAAGGGGATGAAGATGAAGGAGACGGTGGAAGGGGATGAAGGAGACGGTGGAAGGGATTGAGGGTAAAGTGGTAAGAAATTCCTTGTTCTAGTTAGTTCCAGGGGTAGAGGTAGGACTCCCGTGTTCCACTTTTGTTCTAGTTAGTTCTAATTAGTCCCACATAAAGCCATACCAAACATAGGACAATTGTGTTCTGTTCTGTCCTGTTCCACCCTGTTCCACGTACCAAACACACCCTAAATATATTGATTTTTTTAATAAAAAAACAAATCACAAATCTCGCATAACAGATTGAATATCGATGTTAAAAAAAAAATCTTGGTGAAGGGGTTTTGGGGGTGGGCCCACAATCAAAGTTGTAATTTGGTATTTGCCAACTATTGATTGTCATTGGGGGTTACAAGGACATGGTCTCCATACCCCCATTTGTCTCCTTGCCATTTGCCAAGTCAATGCAAATTATAATTAAATTTCACAACTAATATATATTTAATGTTTTTTTTTAATATCTAAAAAATATATTGGAAAATAAATTTATTAATTAATATGTTTATAGTGATTTGATTAATATCGGGATCTGAATTCATAAAAATCTTAGTGTTTACTGTTTAATTCTTGTAATATCAAACGTTTAATAATTTATCTCAAAATGTATTACAAAAATTACTGAAATAGCATGTGGAATACGCTAGCATGCGTTTTTGGACTTATATAAGCTATCATAAATCGTTTTCGTTGACGAAAAACATTATTTATCGCAAAATGTATTACGAAAGTTACATAAATAAAATTGAAAATATCTACATTACATTCGAATATTGGTTACCATTCATTCAAACACATATTGACTTAATAGAGTTGGGGGCCGTTTACCAAATACTTATCCGATAAGCATTTATCGATAATATTTAACACCATCATTTACTTATCAGGTAAGATTTTAGTCAACAAAAACAACATCATATGCAACAATTTTACCCGACAAGCGCTAATTGTGGTAAGAGTCATTGCCCTCACTTATTGGATAAGACTCTCAATCATTGCTTCCTTCTTACTGGGTAAGATTTTTTGTCCTTGTCATATTCATACGGTAAGGTAATCTAACTTGATAAACGCTTTCCCGGATAAGAATTTGGTAAACGGTCCCTGAAATTACTTAGGACATTTTCAACAACTATGCTAAAAAATATAGATTTTAAAAGTATATATTTTACTTCAACAATTCTTTCTGTCACCTGCTGGAATATTCGACACGCGAGGAATAGCGTGAAAGGACTCTAAACGACTGGACAAGACAAACTGAGGCTTATAACCGCGCTGTCTGTTTGAACAAACAAACTTTGTAGAACCGTTTATTCTAAAGTGTACCTTAAAATAGAGGAAGAATAAATAAATAAAAGATAGAAATATCTAAAACTTAATATTTGAAGCGTGATAAATATTGTTTTATTTATTTCCACCAATGAGGTTGAACGTGTTTCTATAAAAGAAAAAAAGTATTTATTACAACAATTATTTTATAGAATATTTTGATAATATAATTAATGTTGAAGTTACTGAAGTTGGAGTTTGATTTGATTTTTTAGAGATTTCAATTTTTTTTTGATTAACTTGGATATCCAACCTACTATACGAATCAACTAATACCAGGACGACCACCCATTTCACGGATAACCTGGAGTAACCACATTTGAACCTCCGTGGCCACAAGGGGATTTTTATTTTTCTTTGGATTCAAACCTAAGACCTCCAGTCACTTTTGACCATTGGGTCCAAGCTCAAATCAATCGGACATCATCATTGTAGTTCAAGATTTCAAATTTAAATATGTTTTATCATAAAGATATTTTGTTATTATCTACACTATATTATAAAACATTTGACATAAACTTTTAAAAATCATCTTATATATATATATATATGAAGTACTGTTTATTAATACATATTACTTAAAATTCAAGATTACAACTAAAATTTGTATAAGTACAACTTATGAAGTTCCATATTTGAATTCGTGTAAGTAATTATAAATAAATATAATCAAATACGGGATAAACTTTTTATTTTAAACATATCTAAAATATAATTAGAATAATCATTGAGTTCTAACAAAATACTTAATTATTATCTTTATAAAAATTATACTATTAGATCATAAAAAATTACTTCGTCGTTAAACTTAAGTTAAATTATAATACAAAATTGAATTAAATAAATTATACAAAAAATGAGAACATCTTTTTTTATAATTTTTATGATATATTCAAGTTTTTAAAAAAAAAAAACATTATTGTTTGCTCAAAACCACATAAATTTGTATTATAATATTGACAGAGACTAAAAAATTAAAACGAATATTAAAATTAAAATATATCTCATTACATTATGTAATTATTCTTTTAATATTTAATAAATGATCAAATATATACATTTCTTAAATGCAATGCTAATTGATAGGTAGGTGTTGGGTTCTAAAAACAATCGAATTCTTTTTAAATTCATATATGAATAAATTTTAAAAACATATTAATAAATAATGTTGAAATTTTATTCATATATGAATTTTATAATAGTTGAAAGAATACGCGTTTGTGACACAATGTCGTGATGCCAACAATGAGCCCTCTATTTCTCAACAAACAAACTTTTCCATTATTCCAATACCATGTAAGTTACGTTTTTCTGTCTTTTTGATTGGTCGAAAACTGTTTTTTTTATATTTAAAATTTACGATTTTTCATTCATATGGTTTACGACTTGTTTTTATCGTTCATATAATTTTAAAAAATTATTGTTGTTTTCGTCCCTATAAATATGATTTGCAATTCTTTACTATTTTAGAAGTTGTGTGGTTGATTTTTCCTTAAGTCTTGTATGGATAAAGTTGTATGTGTGAATTAATTTGTCTGTGTAGATTGATTTTTTTTAGGATGGTTTTTTCATATTTGTATTGAGCGCATTTTTTATTGGGAATGACATGTTTGGAAAAGATTGGCTCTCCGCGTAAAGCTCCCCCCTACAAACTTACTGAATAAACTACTTTTTATATCACTAAGTTTCTATCGAACAGTCGTATATACCTAATCAAGTAAGTTGTGAGTCTCGTTAAACTCGTTCAGCTGTTAAGAATCAGACTATTGTGGGCCAGTTACCGAACGCTTACCTTGATAAGCGTTTATCAAGTCACATTTACATTATGTATATGGTAAGGACCAAAATCTTACCCGGTAAGAGCGAGACGGAGACCAAGAGTCCTACCCAGTAAGTGAAAGCGACCACTCTTATCATGGTAATGCTTACCAAGTAAATTGTTGTATACGATGCCGTTTTGATGGACTAGAATCTTACCCGACAAGTAAGTGATAGTGTTGAATTTTAACAGTAAGCGCTAACCGGGTAAGTGTTTGGTAAACAACTCCTTAGTCTCTCATACTTACATGTACGAGATTAGGAGTTAGACTAAAAAACCAAAAATAACAATGGATTGTAAACTATATGAACAAAAACCAGAATTTGGTAACCACAAAGACGAAAGCCGTAATTTTTATAAAATTATAGTAATGAAAAACGTAATTTAGCATTTTTGTTATTTAGAGTTTGTTTGTTTATATCATAATAATTCTATTAAAAGACAACATCTGAATCGTTAAGAGATGAGTCTTATTGGACAAAAACAAAGTATGCCTCTTAATGGTTCTAAAACCCTCTGTCCTCTGAATGATTTTGTATTATGGGTCTCCCTTAACCATTCAACGTTCTAATTTCATTGTAAACAATTATATTTCATTTTGTAGTATATCACGAGAGCCTCTTAATCATTCTATATAAAACTATTTAACAACTGCCAAACAACCTCTTAGTATGAATAAATTATATAGAAGATAACGTATTTTTCATCTATTTTATATTTTTAGGACAAGTTTTGAAAATATATATTTAAAGTCGTTTAACTTTTACGTAATTTACCTCGTTATTTAATATCAATGGTTTTTTCCTTATCAAGTGGTTTTTGAGACAATGATATATGTGGATTATTTGGGTGCGTAAGTTACAAGTTCAATTCTCTTTAGAAATATTAAATCATAATTTTGTTGATTATTTCAAAAGAGAGATATATATATATATATATATATATATAATATATATATATATATATTCATTTTCGTACGAAAACACTAAGCAAATCAGAGAATAAAAGATGGGAGAATCACATGTGATTTTACATTAAAATCACGTGTAAAATCACATCTGAGGTCATGGGTCATGTTATCTGCACATCCTTACGTTGACCATTAGTGTAAAAATCATATATGATTGTGCATACAATTTTTACCATTTTTGTATTCTCTTATTTAGTTTAGAACCCCTCTTTTTCTCTCTCATTAATTTTATATATATATATATATATATATATGACATTTTTTTGAGTACCCATAAAATTATGATAACTTTGAGAATTTGTGCATTATTTATTATTTCATATGATTTTTTTAATCTAAAACTATGATTTAAAGTATTGATTAACATATATTTATTTTACGACGCGTTTATTTCACATATAACCGGTTCACAATATGAACACTTTTTACATGTTTGTAAAACAAAAAATACACCTACAAAAGTTGCACATTGTGAATTAAATACATATGAAACAAACACAATGTGAAACAAATATATGTTAATCAATAAATAAAATAAAATACTTAGACGGAAAAAAAAAATCATGTGAAACAAACATTAAGGTAGAAGTCTCACAGATCTCACAAATTTAAAATTTTCTCAAATAATTAAAGCCCGTATACATGGGAGTTTTCAAATACAAAACTTCCAAATATGTTTAAGACTTAAAATCATGTAAGACAAGTTTGTTTTCGTGAGACACGATTTATGTACTTGAAACTTCACAGCAAAACACTGTGAAGGTAACATTCACAATGTTTTTGCTGTGAAAATTCGGTTTTTTTTACCTTCACAACATTTTTTTGTGAAGTTCAAGTGTAAAAATCGTGTCTCACGTGTTTCACAAAAACAATCTTGTCTCACGTGAACCCAATCCTATGTTTAATGCATCTAACAAATATGTTTTGCCTTTTTAATGACAAAAATACCCTTAAATATGTGTATGGGTCTTTTTATCTCTTCGTTGTCATCTTCTCACGTCTCACATTTTTTTAGATATTTATGAACAATTAAAAATCAATTGATCGAAAAATAGTAACATTCTTTCTATTGTTTTTTATGCTTTCCTGAAACCAAAAAGACAACACCTTTTATGACCATATTGTATTTTCAAATACCGGATCTTTTGATCTTAATTCTCAATGCCCATATAAGTAGAAATCAGATCGTCCTCATATCCAATCTTATTTGCATATCAAGGTTAAAATTTTAGAAATGAACAATTTTTCAAAAACAAACTACAATAAAATTGTGAACATTTATGGCCCTATTACCAAATGTTCATCGCGTAAACACTTACAAACAAAAGTAATTACTCTCGCCTACCTTATCACATCAAAATAGATTTGTCGGTAAGCATCTTAAGAGTCATTTTCCTTCATTTACTGGATAAAACTCTCGACCTTTGTTATGCATCTCAATGATCAAGATTTTTGGTTCCTATCATGCTTAGTCGGTAAGGCAAGTGATATCAGAACATGTTCACCCAAAATTTGTAAACAATTCTTCATTTTAGCACGGAAGAAGCATAATATTATTTCGGAATAATTAATAAAGATAAAACTACAAAAACGCACATGTAAAATAACCAATCTTACTTTGTACTTTATATCCAAAACCTTAAATTCTTGCAAAATACGATACATATACATATATATATATATATATATAATTTTTATTTTTTAAAAGGAGTAATGGTTTGTTTAGTATTAAGGGGGTGTTTGGGATTGTTTATTTAAAACAACTTATGCTTTTTTGTAAAAGTGCTTATTAACTTATGTGGTATCAAACCGGAGTTTAATAAAACAGGGTTAAAATTGTAAACTGGTAATAAGCAGTTTTTCATAAGTCGGGAAGGATTAACTTATCAAAAACAACTTACGGTATAAGCAGTTTTTTACTTCTTATCCAAACACAAAACAACTTATCATCAGTACCAGACTGAAATAAATTAAAAAGCAGCTTTTATAAGCAATCCCAAACACCCCATAAATATATATTCGGAAATTGAAGGGGACATGTCGACAAAGAAGGGGCCGACGTGGATGATGGAATTGGAGATTTAAAGGGGAATAAATTGGTGGCCGGAAATGGATGGGTGAGCGAGCATCTTCAATAATATATAACAAATCATTTGTCAAATAGAGTTCAGACGTTACCTTCTATTAGCTTTCCTTCGAAAACGACATACTGCAGGCAACACACTAATGTTATATTTCAATTCTTGTTGCAACGTAAATGGTACGATATGATTCAAAATATCTATATCTATTTACCATTTATATATCATATATCTTTTAAATGCATTCTCGTTTGAACCCTTATGTATATGTATATATATATGATACGGTCAAAAGGTCCATCAATGTGGATCCTTTATGTAATTTGAACACTTACATATATACATATACGAAGGATCTTGTGAGAATTTGAGTTAAAGTGATTGATCACTTTTAATCTTATCACCGCCCCAGGAATTGCGTTTGATACAAAATTGATTTCGTGCATTTCATTATCGTTGATCTTCAATTAGGATCAATTCAAGAGTGGAGATCTCTTCTCACCATAACTTACATTCTCACTGTAACCCAACTGAAAATACATATATACGTATATATGAAATGAAAGCGCAAGAACAACATTATCACATGTGGTAATACAAATGAGTGAGACTGTAAACAAACCAAACTTCACTAGTTCATTCTCACCGTAACCCAACTAAAAATACATAATAATTAACAATTGCAAATAATAGAGAGCCGGTTCTATTACATGCTTTACATTCCATCCCACGTCATCCATGTATAGAATATATATATGTATGTATATATATCGCGCCTATTGTCATCCCTTCCATCTCACCAATTGATTATTCTCTTTAAGCCATCCCACACAAAGGGTTCAATGGTGTACCCCTTTAAAGCGGGTTGACCTTGTGTTTGATTAAGAATGTTTGATTATGTTCATTTAGCTTTTAAATGAACGAACACGAACATGCTTATTTTTTTAAACGAACGAACTCGAACATTAATTTTTTTGTTTGTTCGTTTATTCGGTTAAGTTAAGCAAACGAACATGAATAAGCCTTCGTTTGTGTTCATTTGGTTCGTTTACATGCCTACCTAGTGGTGTGTGGACGACGTGTCCTACAACTTAGGTCGTGCCACAGGTCGTATGTGTCTTTAATTTAGTATCACATGTGATGAATTATAGTATCATACTATAACATAATTGTCGAATGTAATAATAAACCCAAGGGGCCTAGTGGTGTTAGGGCAACTTGGCCCACAACCTAGGTTGCATCAAAGGATATTCATGTGTGATGAAATATAGTATATATGTGTATATATGACACATATATATCACATGCGTATCATCTATGATGGAATATAGTATCATATGAGATTGACAATAGTAAAAGTTTATTCTCATAAAATGAAGGTAGTGTCGTTTGGACCCTTATATGTGTGTGTGTATGTATATATGACACATTCAAAAAGTCCATGAATGTGAATCTATCATTATGTCTACACGTAAATGGTACGTTATAATTCAAATCATTTAAATATGTCTATATATATGTGTGACACGTTCAAAGGGGTCCATGAATGCGGGTTCTTCGCTAGGTTTGCGCACAAAGAAAAAATCGAAGGGAGAATTCGAAATAGAATATGTAATTTATTAAATCTATATGAGAATGATGAGGCTGAGAATGTATTTATCTTATCTGAGAAGCGATCTTGTCAAATGTTCACGAGCCGTTGCCAATGCTTGAGTAATAGTCTGTAATCATTTGAAGCATAATATTAGTTAGATCGAATAACAACGTCAAAACTTGAACTCATGTCAAAGTTACAAGACTTGGGAAGACATCTCTTTTGTTAATAATGAGAGAGAGTTGGATTCTCGTGAGACCGGATTTTTTTCGTGAGACGTGTGAGACCACAGAATAACACTAAATATTTACAACAGAACATTGTGAAGGTACAAAGAAAAAATGGAGCATTCACAGCAAAAACATTGTTATTGTGAAGGTTCAGTAAGTGTCATTTAGGTGGTTTCACATGTCTCAAGAAAAAAATCTGGTCCCACATGATCCCAAGTCTATTAAGAGAACCGGAAAGAGCATAAAAGTGCTTTTATAGTATGAAATTCAATTCCATTCCATATGTGAATCAAACACAAAAATGAAATTTGGTCAACGGAATTAACCATTCCAATTCATTTAGATTCCATCAAAATGTTGCGAACCAAATAAGGCTTAAAACATTTTTCTATTTCCATTTCCCAACTTTCTCATTTTCATTCCCTAAAGCGAACCAAGTGTCCCTGTCCCTTTCCCTTCCTTACATACCATAGTTAAAGCAACAATACTGAGATCGAGCTGCGTGTACCTGTTCGGACAAGGGAGCCCCATCATCCATGCTATGTGTAGCTACTTTCCCGGCAATCATATTCCCATCAGTTTCAAGAATCATTCTGTCACGTAAAAGTCATTACCAACTGAAACACTTCTTTCTTTTCATAAACATGGGAACTTATAAATGAAATTCGAATAAAATTAGAATATTCAAAGTTACGAAAATAAAGCAAAGGAAAATCATGATAATATGTCAATGGTATTTGCTATTTGCAATTCATTAATTCTCTTGGATATGTGTCATCGTCCCACTTATAAACCAAACAAACAACTCATTAAATCCCACAACTTAAAAAATAAAATATTCCCACGTGAAAAATGCTTCATAAAGATCACAATAATTAATTGGTGGAGTTCAGAAGTTTCGTATTTTCCTAGACAAAACTGACATGTTGGGTTGGTCCTACATGTCAGCAACAAGAAGTGGTGCATCAAAAACTTCCATTTCCAACAAATAACCATTTAGCATAATTTGTTGATCTTGGATCTTAATTGCTAGAACCACTCTTTTAATTAAGGGGTGGTTCAATAAACTCTTACTTTTATTTGGTAAGCGTTTATCGAGCGTCATTTATCTTACGAGATGAGCATGACAAGAACCGAAAATATTACCCGGTAATAGGCATAGTAAAGACTGAGAATCTTACTCAATAAGCCGTGTAAAAGATGTTTACAAAACAATCTAATTTGATGGCCAAAAATATTATCTGATAAGATAAGTGAGGGTGATGACTCTTCCCGGTAAGCATTTGATAAACAACCACTGGATGGTATTTTAAGAACTTTAGTTGATTAAGACATGAGCAAGAAAGTGACAAAATGAAACTAGTGACTGATATAAATGCAAATTAGAGCTGCCTACCCTCCATCAACAATCTCATCAAGGCATAGAAACATCATATCTAAGTTTTGAAGTGCCTCCCGTTGATCAACATTACCCCTGAATCCAGAACTTGAGAATGTTGGACAATTACATGGCAAGTATTGAATATCTGGAACATCTAATTCGGAAACAATGCAGAAGTTATTCATCAACCTTAGGAGAAGGGTCACTGCATCAAAAAACCCCTGCAGGACTGTGGCCAAAGCCAATTCGTTTTCATCATCACCTCCAGTTACGAAGAAGTGCAAATCTTGTATGAACTTATACACCACAACGTTATTCTCAAACATGACTATCTCCGCTGCATAATACACCGAAAAGAGAGAAAATCATGTTGCCTTAATATAGTTGGAAGCATAAAAAGGTCTTCCACAAATCCCTTGGCAAGCACTGTGATAGATAAAAGTTAAAACCCGTACCTTCAGTCCTTGCATTTGTCTTCTGTGTTTTACTAAAGATGGACTTTTCAAAAGCTAATTTTGCGCCATTAGTCGTCCATTCATCAGTATAATACTTAACTGCCATACGCCTTCCTTCAGAGTCCAGAAGGAGGACATTCTTAATGGTAGGACTGGCATCCTATAAAACACTCACTTAGGATGATAATTTTAATACCTAATAACTACCATCAACCAAACTGCCGTTAGGAGTCAACTAAGGACATAATCAATTAAACATGCATTATAACACATTACACATGTCAAGCAGTAAATGCAATAGTTTCTAAAACGCTACAGCAACCAATAACACCCATTTTAGTAGGCATCGACAAGTATATGGATCCCATTTCCACCCAGAAAACTTCATGTCAATAAGGATCTAATTTGGATGATAACACTCTCACTACCATGTATTACAATTTCATAAATCGCTACATTATGAATCACATTTGCTTCAGCTCAACTGCTGCGTACAAAACACCTATCATCAACAAGTATATGGATCCATTTCCACCACCAAAACTTCATGTTAATAAGGATCTAATTTGGATAATAACACTCTCGTTACTATGTATTACAATTTTATAAATCGCTACGTTATGAATCACAATTGCTTCAGTACAACTACTGCGTACAAAAGACCTGTCATGAAACGAAGATTACAAATGCTCTAAGAAAACATTGCATAAATCTGCTTAATAAACGCAACTAAACAACATCAGAACCTTCGATGTATGTCACGTATATATTGATCCGTCAAAAACATTATTCAACGCGAAAAGGAAGACTGAATACATAATTCACATCAGAGATCACGTAATGAAAAGATCTAACGCAAACATTCATACATCTATAAGAACCGAATCAACCGATGATGTGACGAATACCAAAACTCGCGAATCAATTTCGATTAAAATCATAGAACACTAGCAATTTAGCATGTATTCAAATAAGTAGGAAATTCATAACAGAGATCGCCTATAACTGCAAAAAAAAAGAAAAAAAAGAGAAAAGTAGACATACTCTACGAGCGATCTTCTCCATTGATGGAAAGAATCAGAGAATTCGGTTGGCGGAGCACTGAATTGCAAGAAGCAAATGAAATGAGATTTTGGTACGAAGAAGGCAATGAAGGAAACTTTATAGGTTGGGTTTGGGGCCTAATTGTTCTGATCTGTGTGTTGCTTTTAATGGGCCAAAGCCCACTACAAAAATTTTGCCCACAAATCCACATCTCAAATAAACGAAAGAGTAAGTTACAACTTTAGCCCCTGAACTATTTCATAACATGCATTTTTAGTCCATAAAACTATTTTCATGGTTTGTCTACGATAGTTATTCTTGGTAGTGTTTGGTTTATGAGACTAAGGGGTTGTTTGTTTACCTCTTAATAGTTTCATTAAATGGCAGCTCTGGATTGCTAAAAGATGAATCTTGTTTGGCAAAAAAAAATCTGTCTCCTAATGGTAAAACCCTCTGAATGATTTTGTATCTTGGGTCTTTCATAACCATACAACGCTCTAATTTTACTCTTAACAATTACCAGACAATTATATTTCATTTTGTATTATATCATAATACTCTCTTAATCATTCTGACTACTTAATCATTTTGTACCAAACCATTTAACAACTGTCAAACAACCCCTTATACTATGAATGAAATGGACTATTATCATAAATAACCATACGAGATAAAAAGTTCTATTTTTTAGTCACCTCTAATTTTTCATTCACAAAATAGCCAAAAAACCGCAAAACACTTTTCCTTGCGGTTTCAGACATGTACTAACCATTCAAATGAAAAGTGGGCCCACCACAAATACAAATTGAGACATCATAGCTTGTGGCATCACAAGGATATGTGTCAATGCACGAAAAACAAGTCAAAGTCACAGCTTGTAGTACCGAAAGGAGATGACGCAGCTTACGGTATCACATGAAAAAAGGTGTCATACAACATTGACTTGCGGTTTGTTGATTCTTTAGTCGTTTTGTGAAAAAAAGTTGGAAGTAGTTAAAAAGTTTTTTGTGGTTATTAATGATAATAACCCGTAATTATCCACCATTAAATCATATCATATACAAGGCATTTTAGAGGTGTTATACGACAAAATAAATATGAGTACATAATTATTCTAAAATATACTATTTCTCTACTTTTTATTATGAAAAATATATCTTTAAAATTCAATATATATATATATATATATATGTGAATTATACAAAGAAAAAACAAACCGACCATTGCATCATCAAATTAATTCCCCTAAATTATATACGAGTGATTTGTTGATGAAAAAAAAAGTTGGTTTTTTATAGTAGAGAAAATTACAGATTTGGTCCTTGTGGTTTGCTGATTTTTATGGAAATGGTCCTTAGATTTCATTTATTATGGATTTTATGAAGAAGAAAAAACACTTATTCGGTAAGTGCTTATAGAGTAACTTTTCTTATCGCATGAACATGGTAATGGTCAAAAATCTTACCCGGTAAAAATAATGATAAAGGTGAAAAGTCTTACATGGTAAGTGAGAGTGACGACTCTTACTCGGGTAAACACTTATCAGGTAGAATGTTGTATACGATTTCATTTTGATGTATTACAATGTTATCCAATAAAATAAATTACAGTATTGACTCTTATGATAAACGCTTATTGAGTAAGCATTTAAGTAAACGACCCATTAATTATATATATAACTTCATTTCATAAATAAATTAAGAAAAAGCAATTTAATTTCTCATGCATGAAGAAAATGGTAAGACCAAGACCCTAACTGGGGTCTGTTTAATTTAATTAATAATTTAAATATTAAAAAAAACATCATGGGCTATAGAAAGTGGGCCCACACTTGCATTTCCAACCCTCAGGCTCATAGTTTGTATACTGGATTCCCACATGGCTAATTGTGGGAACTTGGGTGGCTTCACATGGACTGCACCCATAGCACTTATGGTCACAGCTTGGTGGCCTTGATCCTAGCCTGTTTTGAATCCCATCTTCATTCTTCATATCTTCATCCTAATTATATAATTAAGTCAACCCAACATTAGTCAAACAGTCAAAGGAGAGAGAAAGATATATATATATATATATATAGAGAGAGAGAGAGAGAGAGAGAGACACCTGTTTGGAAGGCATGTTAAATTGAAAAGACATCATATGTGTGGTGGTGGTGGTGGTTCCTGCTGATCAGGAGATTTTTACAGTACATAAGGGTCTGAATATGAATATGTATTTCTGGTGTTATTCACACATGATTAATGATAATAGTAACAACAAAAGAAACTATAACTATTTCTGGTGTTATTCATATATGAATAACAAAACACAATATAACTAACCTTGTTGTGGAGGGAAAACGACATCGTTTGGTCCCAATGGCCTGCTAATCACTCTAGTTATATACACCATTACTAAAAGAAAGCCACAAAATCTTCCCTTCATTTCTTTTATATCTTAATGAAGATGATGAATATATATGACGATGATGAAAATGATGATGGTAGAGAAAGATAATTTACAGTTTGAAAGCAGGAATCAATATGATTGCATACATACATACATATATATATACATACACACACATATATATACACACACTAATACACACACACAAAGATGAAGGGATGAGAAAGGGGTTCAAGAAAACAACAGAAGCAAGAAAACTCCAAAAAGATTTCTTGGGATTATAACAATATGTTGCTTCACAAACAAGTGATTCTACTTTCTTGCTAAAGATCCAAAAAAATCTCAACCCTTTTGACAACTCACTTGAAAACCCTAATTTCTAGAGAGAGAAAGAGAGTATATATGTAATATGTATATATATATATATACATATATATTATATATATAAACATAAATAGTTGTGTGTAGACTGAAGAGCCATCTTTTTAAGCAGAAACTTTCATTCTACAAATGGAAGTAAAGAAATCAAGTAATCAGAAAGCCTATCATACTTTTTACCTTTTCTTCTTTTTTTACAGTTGAATATATATATATATATATATCATCAATGAGTTGGTTAAAACTAATGAATGCAGTAGTAATAAATAAAAGAGTGTACCTGAGAGTCAACTGAACCACATTTGATCACATGTTGGTGAACATTGGATACAAGATGTGTACCCTCTCTTTCTAACTTTTAATCTGGGCCATTGATTGATTCTTCTGTACCCAACTTATGACACTCTTTAACTTGATAGTAGATGATGGGTATTCATGACTCATTGTACCAGGTAATATAATTAACAATGTACCCCATTTCAACGAGTGATTTCAAGTTTCAAATATGCATTTCTTCATATCAAGCATATATATATATATATATATATAATATACACACACACACACACAAAAATGAATAACTGAAAAACATCCGGGTAACCATTCATCTGGATGATATTCATATATACATACAAGTAATTGAAGTAGTTTCTTGATTTTTCTGCACGTGTCCATGCATGCACACATGCATACCAAACAAATTGTTTATAAGTTACTTCTATGCAAATGTACGACATACCGTCCAAATGAACGTTCATCAAGGTGTTATTTAATATTGTGTCTTAACCAAAAGTCTTGCCATAAAAAAAGGTATCGTTATATGCACGATATTCATATTAGAATCAGATTAAGTTATACATTAAAATGTAAAAAAGTAAGTTTTAAAAAAAAAATCAGTGGATGGGGATGATGGGAGGGATGGTAATAAATGCATAGTGAGATTTACACTTGTGTTTTAGTGTGAAAACTAGCTAAACCTGAGAAAGAAAAGCAAGGTGCACTACACCCTCCATACATGCAGCAGTAGTAGTAGTAGGATGAGCAAAGTGCACAGCTTTAGAGGCTGATTTGGAATGTGGAGTGGGAAAGCTTTTGCTTAAAAAAACACTAAATTTTGATTGGATCTATGTGGGTTGAAAATATATATATATATATATATATATATAGAGAGAGAGAGAGAGGGGTTCAAAAGAGAACTATATATAAATGCTCAGAGGATAATATAGTCAAAATGAAAAAAAAACACAACAACAATCAGATTACATGTAATTATTAGTAGTATAATGAGGTTTAAGGAAAAATTCTCAAGAAAGTAAAAGCTAAGGAACACCTTAGTAACTATTCATCTAAATCAAATACATCTTAATAAATGTATTACTTAGTTTTTAGTTTTTTACGGTACTCGCGCAATTCAACGAAATACATCTCAATTTTAATTTTTTCTTTTATTATGTCTCTATCGATGTTATAACGACTTTAAGTAATATGCATTAATAAACAATACTTAATACATAAAAATTGGTTTTCAAAAGTGTATGTCAAATGCTTTATAATATAGTATATATATAAATATATAATTTTTTATAAAGGTAAGTATTTTATTAGTTATCAATTATTATTTTAATTACATTATAGATTTTTTATATTTAAAATGAGATGTTTATTTTTTATTTGATTATATATATCTACAGTTAGTTACACGAATTTCAAGCATAAAAATTTTAATAAGTTATATTTACTCATAATTTGCTTATAAACTTAAATTTTAAGTAATATATATTATGCATAAAAAATAGTTTTTAAAATTTGTTATCAAATATTTTATAATATAATATATATTATTGTCATAAATTATAAACCCTTTTGAGAAGGTATGATTTTGATTTTATATTCTTGGTATTTTTGACATTTAGCCAAGAGTGGAAATAATGTATAAAAGACAATCAATGTATTTAAGCAGGTCCATTGTGTGAGTTGTGTGCAGTAATTAATGTATGATATGGGGATCTGATGGTTCAGTGTAAGATTGATATATCTCATGGCAGCTTCAGCCTGACTCATTAATGGTATACTTATGATTTTGGGTTTCCTCCAACTGAAAAAGCAGCTGCAATGGGTCAGCTGGTTATGTGGTGTTAACCACAAAGTCATAGCCTCATAGACTTCAAACCCTCAATATGCATGCTTCACGGCTTGCCACTTTGACAGATCACAATTTTCAAATCATTTGAGGGAAATTACCCATTTTTGGACAACCTAATTCATTTTATAGTCGTTTTTTTAGGATAAATTGTATGAAAAAATAATGTATTTTAATTTGATTTTTATTTCGGGTAATATATTTTTAAAACTTCGATTTTAGTACCTAAAATATAAAGTTTTAAATATTTAAGTATTCTAGTAACCGGTTGAAATATTAACTCTTTCTTCTAATAAACCACAATACATAAAAACTAATTTTAGCTTAGAATATCCATGTCAGCAAATAATACTGAGTTGGATACCACACCACTCGTTACATCAGCATAATAACCGATTACTGCAACAACCGATTACCCGGATACTTAAATGTTTAAAACTTTACATTTTTAGTTGTTAAAATCGAAGTTTTGAAAGTTTGTTACCCAAAATAAGAATCAAGTTAAGGTACGTTACTTTTTTCATGCAATTTGCCTCTTTCCCAACTTAATTTTGACTGAAATGGTCTAAGATTTCATAAGTAGCATTTCATCAACTTGTGAAATTAACTTTTTTATGAATTTAATATTATGAAGTACCAATTTAACAAGTTGTTTAAGTGCTAGTCGCGAAACGTTGATATGACAAGTAACACTTTCGAGTCAACATTTCGTAGATAGCACTTTAACAACTTGTAAAATCTACTTTTAACGAATTTAATATTCATAAAGTACCAATTTGACAAGTTGTTAAAGCTATTTGTGAAATACTGACGTAACAACTCCCAAGTAACATTTCCAAGTCAATATTTTACAAGTAGGACCTTTAACAACTTGCAAAATTGTTAATTTATGAATATAATATAAAAAAATTTGGATTTTGCAAATAAAGGTTAGCTTTGCAACTACTCCTTATAGGTCACTCGGATTTTCTTGGCTATTATTTTATCTTCAACTGGCTGGGATCTACGGTTACAAAAAAACGAGTTGCAAAGATGGCACAAAAGGGTACCAATAAAACAACAAACCGAGTTGATTTCCTTTAATTGTGAAAAAATTGATCATCAATGATTGATACTATAGAACCCTCGGGCGTGTAGCTTAGTTGGCAAAGGGACAAGACAACTTTGCTCAAATGATCATACTAATAGAAGATGAAACGATTAACTAGCGATCCTTATGGCATAAATAGTTACAACAAGTGGCTACCACTCGAGATTTTACTTCTTAGGGTGAATTGCTTCTACAATAGCTTCGCCTATAGCTTCAATCTCTTCCTTTGCTCTTTCAAGGACGCCCGGTCCTTTGACGGAATCGATTGGCGTGTCTTCATTAATGTCGTTGCTCGTTCCATGTGTTTCCTTGTCATGGCTAGGTGATTTTTCGGTGCCAATCGTTGCCTTGATCTCTTCCTTGCCTCTTTCAATCAAGTTCGGGGATTTTGCATCCTCTTTGAATATTCAGAAAAACCAAGCAAAAAGAGTTTTTCAGTAATATACAAACATACATACATAACATATATAGTGTATGTTTGAAATACAAATCAATCTTAGCCGATCTAAAAATTTTGTTTCCCAATCTAAAACCATGATAATGAATCTTATCATCTTCCATATATATATATATATATATATATATATATATATAGGGTTGGGTTCACGTGAGACCAGCCTGTTTTCGTGAGACCCGTGAGACCACATTTTTACACGTAACCTTCACAGCAAAAACGCTGTGAAGGTTTAAAAAAAGTCGAACCTTCAAAGCAAAAACACTGTGAAGGTTTTAAAAAGTCACCTTCACAGCATTTTGCTGTGAAGTTTCAAGTGTAAAATGTTGGTCTCACGGGTCTCACGAAAACAAGCTGGTCTCACATGATCCCAAGTCTATATATATATATATATATCAATCATAATTAATTGATCATGATAATTGTCCATAAATATGCAAATTATTTTCTAATATAGGTATTAATTAAATATATCTATTAATTGGATGATAGTAGGATGATCATTGAATGGGTAGTTGGATGGTTATTGAATTGGAACGGTTCGATTTTATTGGATTCCAAACTCTCATCCAAGAACCGACATATCCAATTTGGATGCTGAAATTTTGGATTCAATCTAATCCAATTACAATCACAATATGATATCCAATTATGGTTCGTCGGTTCTAATTAAATTGATTTGTTTAAATCGGATTGGATGATTTTTTACATACCCTTAGCAATAATAGAAAAAATGGAGGTTAAATCCCCGTTTTTTGTTTTGATCTTGAAATTAGTTATGTTAAGCTATACACACACATAATATACAAGTTGATTATTATATAAAAAGGTGCGCCATGGCGATATGGAGCAAGACACGTCCCCGTCGTTACGAAATGACCCATAACATTTCTGTAAGGCGTGACTCATGCTATGGCGTCTTGAGGTGCACGTTTTATGTAACTAGTGATTTTAATTTTTAATTTTTTTTATTTTTTGTTTTACACTTTTAACTTTATATTTTACTTTTTTATGGATCCAATTCAACTAATCAAATCACTCACAGTTTCACAAATTCATAGCATTACAGACTCACGGTTAAAATGAACTTATAGAATTACCTTTCTAACTTCTATTTTACATATTAATCAAAAACCTATTTTTATAATAATAATCTATATAATTTTTTTTTTCTAATATGAATATATATTTTTTAATATCTAATTAGATAATATATAGAAAACATATATATATAATTCTATATATGATATACAAATTTGCCGCCTTATATTATGCCTTGAAAAACGTGACGTACTCACCGTGGTGTGTAAGGCTTAAGGCTTGGCCTCGCCAATGCACCACGCCTCACGACTTTTTTAACCTTGATTTTTAGTATCACATTAACCGCAATATCAAACCACTCGATTTTGAGCTCCGATCTACTAATGAAAGAAGATATCTTCGATGTGAACTGCTTTGGTAAAAATAATACTAATTGTTTGCTACAAAAATCTGGTTTGAAGTTAAGTACACCGCCATTAAAATCAACACAGATGCACACCATGTGAACAATTTTTGGAAGATTTAGGTTCACTCTGCAACTCAGAAGTAATCGTATTCCGATAAACCAGAAGTTTGAACGATTTCATTCAACAACTAAAGCCATAGACATAGATCATATACGACGGTATACTAACTTAAAACCCTACTTCTAAGAATTTGTGTAAACAAACATGTAGAAATGGATCAAAAGAGCACGATTGATTACATATGAATCTGAGTATCTATTGATTGAGGAAGCAAAGGAAAGAAAAAGTTCATTGGAGTACCTGGATGAGATTTCTTCGACTCAGAACCTCTGTCCGCCATCGCCGTTGATAGAATTCGAGATCACTTTCTGGCTTTCTGCCTTGGAAAACCTTTTGGGGATACTAATGCACATAAACCGAATTCAATTGGGCTGGCCTATAAGCGGATACGACCCAATTAAACTATTTAGAAAAAAAATATGAATTAAATTGTTTTGAAGTAAAATTATAGTTTTTATTTCGAGAACTCCATTTTTAACGTTACGTTTGGTATACAAAACAAAAACTTGTTATCGATTATTTGTTATCTACTGTTTGATAATTGTTGAATGATTTGGTGTATAACGATTAAATAGTCAGAATAATTAAAAGGCTCTCGTGATAAATGAAATGTAATTGTTTGATAATTGTTTACAATGAAATTATAACGATAAATGATTAAGGGAGAAGTTCAT
The DNA here is from genome assembly GCF_001531365.2 of Cynara cardunculus var. scolymus. Classification (NCBI taxonomy): domain Eukaryota; kingdom Viridiplantae; phylum Streptophyta; class Magnoliopsida; order Asterales; family Asteraceae; genus Cynara; species Cynara cardunculus. The sequence continues at coordinate 19,731,500 of NC_037531.1, read as the reverse complement.
GATGCAAAATTATTCAGAGAATTTTAGAACCATTAAGAGACAAACTTTTTTTTGACCAAACAAGATTTATCTCTTAACGATTCAGAGATTGCCTTTTAATGAAACTATTAAGAGTTAAACAAACAACTCTCTTCTTTTAATGTGATATATAAATCAAAAAATATATAAAAACACTAACAAACTAATATTTTAATACAATAACCAACGATTCTGGCACATGAACTCAACATGTAAGTGACTTTTAAATACTTTAAACAAAGATTAAGTGGTCAGAATGATTAAAAAACTATCATGATATAATGCAAAATGAAATGTAATTGTTCGGTAATTATTTACAACGAAATTAAGGCACTAAATGGTTAAAGAAGGCCATAATACAAAATCATTAAGAGTGTTTTAGAACCATTAAGAGACAGTTATTTTTTTTTCGCCAAACAAGATTTACCTCTTTATGAAACTATTAAGAGGTAAACAAACAACTAAAGAACCACATTTTTTGTTTATAAAAACTTTCTATTGCAGATGCTCTCATAAACCGGTGGATTACGAACATAATACAAAACAAGATTTTCCACTAATAGAACAGTATTTATTCGTGCCCTAAGTTCATCCAAATATCAAAACGATGTTCAAGAAACCACACTAACGATCACGATGCAAGAAACTCAACCTTGTAGTTAGCATTGCTCTATTTTTGCTTGGATTCACCATTCAACTTCTAAACCAAACAAATCCAGTATATCCCACCTTACCCTTCAACTTCTAAACCAAACAAACCCAGTATATCCCACCTTACCATTCAACTTCTAAACCAAACCAAACAAACCCACCAACCCGGTATATCCTATCTGACCTTTAAACTTCTATAGATGACATAAAGTAGTTGAACATGGAAAAAAGGTTAATTTTGTTAAGTTGTGATTTTGAACCGGCCCTTGGTGATCTTTCGTGAAATGACTCCCCTATCTCCCTTGGTTGCTTAACTGCATTGCAATAAAAACACAACTTTGGAGAGGATAACATCTCAATGCTACATTTGCTTTCAATTAAGCCCTATTTGTTACAAGCATATAACATTTTCATCTTATGGTCATATTTATAGGGTGGGAATAGAATAAAGATAAAAACAAACAAACTCGGTATATCTCAAAAGTAGGGTCCAAGAGGGGATAGGATATTATACACAGACCTTACCTCATCCACCAAAATGTGAAGACCCCTGGCCTATGCATGACGCAAAGGTGTGTCCAAGCAAGCAATAAGATAGGTAATATAACATGTAGAATAACGGATTCATTTGTGTGTGCACGATTCATCCCATTTACTTGATATGACCCACAAGAAGCTAAAAAAATTGCTAAACGAAATGAGCCTTTACGCATTCATCTTGTATGGTTATGGGGTCTTGATAAGTCTCTGACCATTTGTCGTGTATATGATATGTGCAGTTTCTAGAAATTTACCATTTATTATTCCCATTCAGAAAAAAATGAGGCTTAAAGTTGGTTGGCCCAAAACGGAAACAAAGTATACTAATGTGTTTGCGTTTTTTTTT
>NC_037531.1:19675918-19729855 GCF_001531365.2 Cynara cardunculus var. scolymus | reverse complement strand
GGGGGAATTCAGCTAAATAACATTCTAAAAAGCGTTTTTCAAATCCATCACCTTTGGCCAGGATTTTAGGCCCTTGTATATAAAAGTGCCATTTTTGTATATAAAAGTGGCATGCTTCTACTAAGTAGTGACATTTCCAAACCTATCAGAAGATCATAGATTTAAAAAACCATGTCAAAAGGTCATTTAAAAAAGGATACGCGAAGGAGATACAATATTTGCTGATCAGCACAAAGTAAAAAAAAATGGTTGGAGAACGAACATAACAATTAAGCAGAATCAGGTATACATGTACATACATATATGCAAGTGCAGAAGCATGTAAACTGGAAAGAGATGTACCGAGCCAAGTATCCATGAACCCTCTTGCGCCTGAGGGTGCTAGGCTGGTAGGTTCTCTTGATGCACAACGGTTTACTTGATGATGAGTCCTCTCCTGAAAAACGAAATGCCAGCAGATCATTTGGAAATTAGGCAATATAGACAATTGGGATAACATTTTTGTTGTATTTCTTATCCTTCTAAGAAAATCTGTAAGCATTATTTTATATTTGATAAGAAAGTGCAAGTTATCAGAGCATAGTTCTAGAGATCAAATTCTACAATCTCATTGTATTAACATACTCACATTTCCATTTACAAGACTTAGAGTCCGTTTGCTTTGCGGGATTTGGTGGAATTTGGAATTTGATTCCATTCCAATCGTTGGTATAAAGGAAAGTCCGGAGTTGAAATCCTACAAACAAGGGATTTAGAAATTCCATGACAGTAGATGGTATTTCGCAGGATTTCATAGGATTTGTTTGTATTAATGTTCAATCAATTTATAAAAAGGTAATTTAATAATTGTTATATTATTTTTTTTATAATTTGTTTTTGTAAATTATTTATAAAGAATGTGTTAAATTCCAACCGGATTTCTTCTACAATCGTGTGAATCACTTTCCAAATTCGATATTTCGACCGTATATGCCTGGTATCACGAAATCCGAATTGGGATAATTGTAAAAGCAACAATCTTGATTTTTGGCAGAAATCAAGATCAAAAACTAGAGAAAAAATATAGAGTGTCTTCAAAGTTCGTGTGTATCCCCAAAAAACGATCATCCGAAATTCAAATTCAAAACTGAAAACGGGAGTTACCAAGTTATAGGATTCACAATCATACCACAGAAAAATCAAGAATTTTCCACTATAAACCCTATACTTATATAATTTCGGGCCGGGGCGATGCCCCGCACCCCGCTAGTGGCTCTGCCCCTAGGACCCCGCCAGGGGCGCTGCCCCTTGGGACCCCCCCGTTTTGCGTTCAGGGGGCGTTGCCCCCTAAATATTACCGGGACCGACTTAGACTAATACAAGCGTGCACTCCACACTCTCCATACTTGTTTTAGAACAAAGTTCAATCCCTTTGAAAMACACGTATAAAATCCATTACACTAAATGTAACCGGTGACACTAAAATCACCAACAGAATGGAATTCGATTCCATTCCAAATCCTACAAACCAAACACACAAAAGATTCTAACTCCTCCCAATTCCAAACCCTTCCACAAAATCTAAATCCCTAGGAAACATTACGTCAAATCAAGCGAGCCCATATTAACATTGTTTTTTTGTCAGTTTCATTTTGATTATGCAATTATTTTAATTTTCAAGGCTGCTTGTTCCCTTGGTTTGTTTGTAGAGCATTTAGGAAGTGTAAGGATCCCACTGTTAATCACATCTGGAGAGCATGAAAATAGAAGACTGCAATAAGGATGAATGGTTTCTGAAGCAATTATAAAGTTCATGAGAACTAAAGCGAGCAAGGGCAAGAAGGTTACTACTTATACACGCTTGAATGTGCTTACCAGCTAATGATTACTAGCGGGAATTTCAGTAATTTTCTTGACCATTATTACATTCCACCTCATATGATCACGCATCCACTTAAGCAAGTACATCTCCACTTGACTATATGAGTTACTATTGCATAAAGTTATACCTATATTATTCGAATAGCATATCTTGTACAAATACGACCTAAAAAGTTACAGCAAACAGGATAAGAAACATCAATGACCATGGAAAATGACTAAAAACTGAACTAGGATTGTTAGATCTTAAACCCATAAGACCTTGATAATTTACTGCCCACGTTTAGTTAATAGATATATAGACGACTCTGGAACCACTATCATATTCATTGATACATCTATAATTTGAACCCTATGGACATCTCCAATGGGCAATGGGTAACACCAAATCCTACACCATTTTGGTGTTAAAAAATAGTGTAAATTTTGGTACAAAAGTACAAATAGCAATTCTTCTCCAATGGCTAAATGAATAGTGTTGCACCAATTTGGTGTTTTCCTGTTCATACAACACCAAGTGTGAAAAATGGAGATCCAGTCGGAGTGTTGTAGTGTCAAAATTGGAGTTTGGTGTGAAAATGGAAAGCCATTGGAGATGGTTTTAGATATAACACCAACAGGTCTGGTTAGGGCTCAACGCAGAAATATCCAACAGAAGCATTACATTAGAGTCCATATTTACCAAAACGATACTAAATTCAATTATAAGATAAAACATGTCACGCAGATTTCTCCCCAATTGAACATTACTTAATTTGATGGCTACTTTTTTTTAACACAATCTGATTCATAATTTCATATCAGCTCGTTTTGCAACAATTTTGGGATAATTTGAGTTGAAACTGCAGCTCTTTTCCTAAGTATGCTCGGATTTTATTTCCGCATAAGAACACATACTTTCAGATGAATACAATCTATCCACGCATAGAATCAGAGAGAATTGAGGAAAAAATACCGTCAGGGAGGAAGAGCCGTAGAGAAGGAACTCCACATGGATACAAGAACGCTTCCAACGATACTCCGGCCATTGTTTCAGTGTCCATTTGAGCCAAAATCACTGACTTTCGAACTTAAGGAGAGATAAGAACGCCGGCGGTGGGGTGGAAACCTTCGGATCGATCTCAAAGCTTTGGGAAGCGAACTGATATGCTGGTTTCTGAAGAATCGGATTTATGTAACGCGACGTCAACGAAACTCCGACCTCAATTAGGGTTTTAGATGACGACATTTTCCGGCAAAAATTGAGGGTCGAAGGGATTCAAAGTCTGAGCCGGTGTTTCGGCGCCGGTGATCTTCGTTCGTTTTACCCTCTCAGAAACTAAAAAAATCCCGGTTAAAGCCCCTAGAATATAGAGGTTTTACATATATACACCCTCGTTTTCTGAACTCTTTTTATATTCACACCCCTATTTGAAATTGATAGTTTAGTAATTTACCAATCTAGCGTATGTCTTGATTTTTGTTTCAATTTTAATATAAATCAATTGCAAAATCCAATTGAAGATCGTGGAAGAATTCCCAATTCTTTTTACAATAAAGTCTGATTTCGAAAAACAATAACATAATAACGAACAAACCTTAAATAGGATCAGTATGTGAAATATCGCAGGTCTTGAATTCATTGTAGTCAATCCATGAACCAAAAGTCTTAGCTAATACGTTGTCGAATTTAAGCTCGATCTTTGGCTCTCATGCTCCCTTATTAGGGATCCCTATGAAATAGGATCAAGTTGGCCCCTGTAAACAACTTGATGCTCTCACGAAGTTTGTGAATAAGTAATTGTCTGATGATGAACAAGGAATATATGTCTGCTAAATAGGTTTTAGGTTAAGCAATACATGGAGTAACTCCGATTTATTATCGTGTTGATCTTCATTCGCAATTTCCTTCAAATTTAACCAAGCAAGGTTCTTTGAAGAAACACAAAACAAATATCGCTTCATTTCACCTCTGGTATTTTGTAAACCCTAGTTTTACTATTAATACGACCGTGCATCCAAACAGGATTTTTCCTTTAACTTGGAAGTAAACCCTTGTTCAATCTTCGTGGAACCTCCACCTAGATAACCATTGTAGTAAGCTTATTTAGGAGTTGTTTGGTTGGTTTCCATCAAATCATGTAGGGATAAAAAGCTATCGATGTGGATCAATCAATATGTAAATATTGCGAAGATTTTTGTTTGTTAAAATGTTTTTTCATATATAAGATGAACATGTCTTTTAACTGGGAGGGAAAAGTTTGAAAAACTTGAGTTTCTGCATAAAGATTCTCTCTAAACTTAACTGAAAAAACCACTTTATATGTTATTAAGACAATATCAAAATGTCTTATACAACTAATTGAAAAATATAAGATCATACATCGGTTGGAGAGGAAAATCAAATGTTGCTTTATAACTGACTGATACCTCCTTTATCAGTTACATTTTAAAATTATGAGTCAAAATGTATGGACAAATCAAATCATATCTGATATGATTGGCATGAGATATTACAGATCATACTCAAGGTGAGAAGAGATTGGTATAGCAACAAAGATGATAATTGTCTTGGAAGGTCTATTGGGCGTTGTAAACGTTCCGGCCCAAGCTATTTATGAGCCCATTTTGCGGCCCAACTTAAAAATCCAATGAAAAAGCTTACGCGATTAATTGCTCGTGATTACACTCGCTTTATTAGGTTGAAAAAACCTCTACTTAATCTCCGATCTTCGATTTCCCTCCCTTTATTTCTCCACCATCTTTCTTCGCGTCTAGGGTTTTTCCTCAGGGTGTCTGGCATACAATCGTCAGCCATGGGCAACAATAAGAAAGAACCGTTAGACATCTCCGATCTCGGTGCCTCCTTACCGGCGGCCGCTGCAGGTATCTTCATCCTAGACCCTAATTTCACGAGTTTGCTGACTTGCCAGTAAAAAAAGTTCGCATTTTATATAAATCCTTCTGTGTTGTCGTTCGTGCAGCTCTTAATGCAGAGGATCGTGCGGGGCTTGTAAACGCATTGAAGGTTAGTGATTGTCGTTAAATTTTATGTATAATTTAGTAGAATGGATTGATTTCGAAATGTCCTTCTCTCCCTTACCATATGTCGTAACTCATATGTGTATGTTTTATATACAGAACAAGCTTCAAAACCTGGCGGGAGAACACTCGGATGTTCTTGAGAGTTTGACCCCTGCAGTCAGGAAGAGAGTTGAAGTTCTGAGAAGCATTCAGGTACAGGAGAATTGGGGGTTATTTATTTGAGCTGTTTATTTTTGTTATACGATACAACATGCTTAATTGGTGCTTGGTAATCGATCTATGAAGTGTTCATGCTATTGTGTTTTCTTAAGTTGGTTTGCTTGCTAGTTTTTATCTGGTTGGTAACACTAAATGATAGTGGTGGGAGGGTGGTTGATTGTAGCATTTAGTCATGTAATAGATACCATGTTTACTAGAACATTAGATGGACATGAAAAGTTAAGGTGGTATTTTTGTGGTTATCTTGAAAGTTAGATGGCTACACTCCAATGGCTAACAGTTAAAACGAGTGTGCGGATTACATTTGATCTACATCTTGAAGACCAAAAAATTTCCATTGATAATTATTGAGCCCACAATATGAAATTGGTAATTATAACTCACAACTCACAATATGAAATTTCGAAATTGGAATTTGGAATTCACAAGTTGGAACAGTTCCCCTCTGCTCCATAGTTGCATATTGTTGTAGGCAAGACCGCTTGATTTTTTGATTTGGTCATTATCAGGGCACTATACCCTGCTTCCATCTATAGGTCAGTTCAATTCAATTTCTTAGAAGACTGATTATTGATTGCAATTAATATGCATGAGGATGAACTATTATTACTTTGATGTTGTTATTGCTTGTATTTTAGTGCATGATCTTTATAGTGGTAGCCAGGTGGGATTTCCTCATACTTCATGAAGTGCTATTGATATTTTTCTTAATTTGCAGAGTGAACATGATGAACTAGAGGCTAAGTTTTTTGAAGAGAGAGCAGCATTAGAAGCAAAATACCAGAAACTATACGAACCACTGTATTCAAAGGTGAAGAGATATGATTATGTCAACTTGCATGTTTAGTCATTGCAATATTGTGGTCTGTCTCTTTATTGTGTAGCTTGGGTATTGAATATCTAGGTTGTGTTTGCTAGTATTAGTAACAAGTGGGTAGGAGGCAAAAAGGACAGATGTGTTACAAACTGGGACATGTGAAGCACACAATAACAGTGGGTTAGGCATATTGTACAATTGTAACAACTCGTCCCACATTGATAGAGAAGGGGATTTGTGAGCTCTTATAAGGCTCAAGTAGTGGGCTACCGGTAACTTCCACTATGGTTTTAAGTTGGATTTGAAATTATTGGGCCAGCCTGTTGCTTTGGGCTTCGAGGGTGTTACAACAATGACCAGACATATGTATATGTGTGCTAGTGTAGCAGCCTTGAGTTGTGCAGCACATAGCAGAGTGGAATATGGTGGGTTACACGTTCTGTAGTATGTGTTTGATGTGCATGACAGGATGGTAAATGACAGAATAAAACTTGTTGTCTAAACTCCCACGTTTGGTTGCAACATTGAGACAGGGAAAGGACAGGACTGAGGTGGGGCAAAAATGCGTAGGTGGGTAGAGAGATGGGACAACATTGGTATATTACTAACTACCAATGTTAGATTAAAACCCTAAAACCTTGCACAATTCTTTCACCTGCCTAACTCACTCTCAGCCGTCTAGTCCGATCTGCATACCAAACACGCTTGTAAGGCCAACTCAATCATGGTACATGGTCTAGTGGCATGTTTGCTTGGTGGTTGAGATGTATTAATTGATCATTGTGTTAGACATGTGCCACTGATTATGCTAAATAGAATCATCATGCTCCTATTCTCAGAGATACGATATTGTGAATGGTGTTGTTGAGGTCGATGGAGTGAAGAACGAAGATGCAATGCACCAGACAGATGATAAAGCTGGAGAAGGTATCATACTGCCACCAGCAGCTTTCTCGCATTGTTCCCTCATCCTTTTCTGTTAACCCCTATATTGACAAGCACATGCTTTATTTTGAACAATATTTGCAGAAAAGGGTGTGCCTAATTTTTGGCTAACTGCGATGAAAACCCATGAAATTTTGGCGGAGGAGGTACAAACCCTGTTAAATCAACCCTTTCATTACATGGCATATCATAAAAAGATGGTTTTTTTAGTCTGCCATTTGATTTGGTGATTTTCCAACAGATCTCAGAGCGAGATGAAGAAGCTCTCAAGTACCTGAAGGATATCAAGTGGAATCGCATTGATGATCCCAAGGGTTTCAAGCTTGAGTTCTTTTTTGATACCAATCCATTTTTCAAGAACTCTGTTTTGACGAAAGTATACCATATGATTGATGATGATGAGCCTATTTTAGAGAAAGCAATCGGGTAACCATCCTATTCTTCATCTTATGGTTCATGTTTTCACATGCTTTCCCATTAAGCTCTTTTTATGTTTGGCACTTTGCAGGACCGATATTGAATGGTTACCTGGGAAATGCTTGACACAAAAGATACTAAAGAAGAAGCCTAAAAAGGGATCAAAGAACGCTAAACCCATCACAAAGACCGAGAATTGTGAAAGTTTCTTCAACTTTTTTAGCCCCCCAGAGGTGCCTGAGGATGAGGATGATATTGACGAAGAGATGGTAAGACCTTACTGAAAATTAATATTGAAGTTGTTGATTCATATTGTCACTACTTTTGAGTATCATTTGCAGGCTGAAGAGCTTCAAAATCAAATGGAGCAAGACTATGACATTGGGTGAGATATATTCTTTGTTTGACTCCGTTAAGCTTTGGAAATCGGGAATTTTCTTTGTACTTTGAAATTGGTTTTCTTTCTTTGACTGTCGTTCTAAATGTTGTTGCTCACGTCTAACCTGTTTTCAAATTTACGCACTGCATTTCTTTCTTAAAGTTCTTATGGTCTAGTTCTTGAGCAAGTGTTATCTTTTCTTTTCACACACCTTGCACAAACTGGGTGGGGGGTCTCCAACCCTACATACCTCCCACCCCCAACTGGGACATACTGGGCTTGTTTGATTTGGCTTTGTACTTGTTGCTTGGTTGAATCCTTGTAATGCTATATGTAATGCACTTGTTTTGCAGTTCAACCATACGAGACAAAATAATCCCCCATGCTGTTTCATGGTTTACGGGTGAAGCTGCTCAAGAGGATGACTTTGAAGGTATTGATGATGAGGATGATGAAGATGACGAGGATGATGACATTGAAGACGAGGACGAGGACGAGGATGACGACGAGGAAGAAGAAGAAGAGAGCAAGCCCAAAAAGAAGGTGAAATTTCTCAGATAATGTTGTATTATTCATTTACAGCAAGGTTTAAATGAGAATCATAAATATCTTGACAACCAGTATATGCATATATATATATATATATGTGCATTAATGAATACACACTATCAAAACGCCTGTCATTTAGTATATTCATCAATGAATATGTACTATATATGCATTGGTGCACATGCTTACTGAAATTAATAGTGTATATGCATCAAGAGGGAGGGTCAAACAAGAATTGATCAATTTGCGAGAAGACAAGAAGCTCCAAGATCTTTATGATTACATGTAATACGAACATTTAAATCATATATGATTAAACACATCTAAAAGCGATTCATGCAGGTGAATTGGTGAACATGGTTGCCTGCTGTGTGTTGGTCAACGCAACATGTGTTTAATCATATATGATTAAGTGTGTGTATCATGTGTAATCATATATGAATATTGAACCTCTCATTCTCGTTTGAACCTGACCCTAAGCATCATTGCATATATATAGAGGTTTAGGGAAAAACCCCAAAAACTGAGGAACACTTGATTACGATTCATTTGTGCGATATGCACATGTGCATACAAGTAATTGAAGTTGTTTCTTGGGTTTTATGCACATGTGTGTACCGGAAAAATTACTTACAAATGACTTGTAAACACATGTGCAAGTTATAAGGGTGTTCTTTAGTTTTTCAGTTTTTTTACAGTTTCCTCTGAACCTGACCTTATATATGTGGGTGGTTTTCATTTACAAACCCAACCATTAGTAAAACTCAATCTCAACCGTTTATCTAGTCTAATGAATATTTGATTCAATAAATATTTCGATTGTTTTCTAATATAAAGCGTTGATCATAAAATGAACTCTGATAATCTTCCGTAGATATCCAAACCATAATAATAAAACTCATCATTTCTATAAATATGTCAATTAATTGGTTTGTATTATTTGTACTAATGGTTGAGTTTGTAAAAGATCTCTCCTCTCTCTCTCTCTATATATATATATATACACACACACATATATTCATATTTACTGGTTCTCATTTGAACTTTTTTGGACATGCTAATGACGTCGCTTATATTTTGTTTCATGCTACCGGCAGTCATCTGGACACAAGGTAAGATAACCCAAGTATGTATTTATATCGTAAAGTTAAAGAATTTGATTTCAAGGAGATGCTATTTTACGATTTGTTGGTGTGAGCTGCAGAAGGGCGGTGGAATTGCAAACACTGGTGGTGAACAGGGCGAGCGACCTCCAGAGTGCAAGCAACAGTAGTTTTCATGGTTGATGATTCCCAAGTATTGGGCTTCGGATTTTTTGGCATTCTGGTGGGAGTTCTTTTAGGGTTTTCTCGGAAACAACCTCTCTATCTGTTTATTTAGGCAGATGTAAGGTTTGCGTACACTTTTACCCGACACATTATACCATATTGAGATATTTAAAGGTACATTTGAAAAGTATGTTTTTGGGATTTTGCCATTTTTGTGCTCATCTGACATCCTTCAAAATTGCTCCATTTTTGTGTGTGTATGATAGTTTGGCCTTCTAGATGTGTTTGGTTTGATGGAATTTGAGTAAATGGTTTTAAGGGATTTGGAATTGGAGGTATTTGGATTCATTGGTGTGTTTGATTTGTAGGACGTGGAATAAAATTTGAATTTCATTATTTTATAAATAATTCGCATCCCATTGGTTTGTGACTGATTCTTATTTTTGCCCTTATAATTTACAATTAATTATTGTTCAATTCTGTGGTGTACAATTATTTACTGTTTTGGTCCTTATACTTTTAAGGTAGGAATAAAATAGTAATGAATTGTAAATCATAACGACAAAAATCACAATTTTTAAACCATATGGATAAAAAATGTAATTTAGTCTAAATAATAATTGAAATAGCGAAATTGCCTTTTAATTAATAATTACAAAATAAATGCTTTTAATATATTTTAAAATATTATTACATATGAATTTTATGAAATAGCAACCACTTCTTTGGAATTTTAAAATTTCATGTGGGATTTCAATAAAATTTAGAAAATCTTTCGTACCAAACATGAGATTAGAGGAATTCAATTATGAATCCTTCCAACCGAGCCTTGACATGAATGTTCTCAATGGATTTGGATTTAATGAAAGTATTTAAAATCTTTGGAACGAATTGGAATTTCGCTTTCGTAGAAAGTTTATAAAACAAAATATAAATAGCTTGGCTGTTATCTTCAACGGATTCAGATCCACGATTACAAAAAAAGAGTTTCAAAGATGGCGCAATAGGGTAGCAATAAAACAACAAACCGAGTTGATTTCCTCTATTTCTTAGGGTGACTTGCTTCAATATTTCCCTTTGTTTTTTCAAGAATGCCTTTATCTATCGGGTCGTTGCTCGTTCCATGTGTTTAGGTGTTTTTCCGGTGCCGATTGTTGCCTCTTCCTCATGAATATTCAGAAAAACCAAACAAATAAAGTATTTGAGTGATATACATACATACATATATGATATATGTGACAAGAGGGAGTTTCAAATAAAAACCATTGAATATTTACAAACTATACAAATTAATCTTAATGAATATCTGGTTCCATAAATATTTCTTTTGTTTCCTAATCTAAAGCAATGCTCATGATAGATGAACTCTATCATCTTCAATAATTATCTCAATTATTTCCCAATATACAAGCGTCGACTATAGTGTGTATGTGTATGGCTTGTAAGAATTTAATGATTTGTATTTTAAACCGTTTACATATGATAAACATATACTTATATGTGGGCCCACTAACGCCAAAAATCGTCCATCTCCAACCACACGAAAAATATGTCGTTTTAATAGGAATACGATATACAAGTCCCATTTTCTAACCAGAAAAACACGTGAAGATGCCCTTGTATACAAACGTGTTCTGCTATATCTCATTTCATATTGTTCAGCAGAACAAATTATAATTCCGATATTTCATAATCGAATTTAAAACAAGTCTACATGTTAGATATAGTCATGTCTAAAGACCACACCAAAAGTACAACTATTCATCATCATATTCATCTTCTTCAAATTCTTCCTCCTCCTCCTCGTCATCATCATCTTCTTCTCTTGTTTCATCATCATCAACTATGAAACCACCCAAGGTTTCATCATCTTCGTCATCATCTTCGTCTTTTGCATATTTAGTACTTGTACTCGCACCCGCATCCTTTTTGTTCTTCTTTTGGTTCTTTGATCATGTCGGGTATTTGGGTTTTGGGACGTTTTTCAATTTCTTGATCATTTCGGCATCTTCTTCACTCTCACCCGTCCAAACATCGTCGTCATCATTATCCTTTCGTCCACCCTTCTTCCTCTTTCTTGTGCCTTTTTTCGTTTTTCTCTCACTATCATCATCATCACTCTTTTCTTTAGGTTCCTCAAGAAACCAATCCCAATTCCTTATATCGCGGATCAGTTTCTTTGGGTAGTAATCAAACTCATGTCCCATAACAACAAAATTGAACTCTGCAAGTCACCATTGACAAATTCTAATCAATATCAAAAAATGACATTTCTGGGGTTGTTCATCCCGTAACTGTGGACATGTAAGAGTAAGATAGCTCGGTGAAAGAATTACGCAAGGTTTTATATTCTTAAATTTGAGATGGTTATTTTAGTAATTTATCGATCTTGTCTATCTTTCACCCCACCCAAGTCTCCCGATCAAACCCTAGATGCTCAATTAAAGGGTCATTTACCAAACGCTTACCGGTAAGAGTCACCACCCTCAATAATAACCTTGTCGGACAACAATATCGACCATTAGAATCAATTATCGGTGAACATCTTTTACTTGGTAAATGTTTAGTAGGTAAAAGTCTTCCGTGACTTAGGGGCTGTATGGTTGATTTTTCATTAATTCTTGAATGGATAAAATTATTTGTATGATTAATCTCTCTGTATAAATCGGGAACGTTTATATTAGTGTTTTTTATAAATAAAATGACTCTGCTTTTTAAAATGAGAGGGACACATTTGACAGAACTTTTTTACGAAAAGCTTCTCCTGTAAGCTTACCAAAAAAGTTATTTTCAATATCGTCGATCAGTCCTGAAAAACTTACTAAATAAGCTACTTTCTGTATTATTAAGCCGTAAAACTGACCGAACAAACTCCGAGTCCTATCGGTTCTTGCTCACCAAGCAAGTACCCGGTACACACGTTTCGTAAACCCTAAATCAATTGCAGAATCCAGTTGAAGATCATGGAAAATTTCCCAATTCGTTTGCAATCTAATTTCAAAAAACAAAAAACGAAATAACGAACAAACCTTTAACAGGGTCGATTTGTGGAACATCACCACCAATGTCGATTTCACCGTAATCAATCCCTGAACCTGAAGTCTCTGCTAATACGTCGTCGAATCTGAGCTCGCTTTTCGATTTATCATCATCGTCTTCTTCACTTGCGATTTTCTTCAAATTAAACCAAATAGGGTTCTTCGAAGAAACACAAAACGAATCTCCGCTCTTCATTTCACCTCCTTCCGACGTTTTGTAAACCCTAATTTCATCATTGATGCTGTCGTGAACCCAAACGGGATTTTTCCCTTCGACTTGGAAGTAAACCCTAGTTCGATCTTCATGGAGTTTGAATGAAATATGACGACGAGAAACAGTTCGATCGGTGGGATTAAACCCTGATTCTCTTCCGAAATCGAAGCTTTCAGAGCGTTCATGGAGTCGGGTTTTGAAACCAGTTTTGCTTTCGATTTCCATGGTTCCTGAATTACTGATTTTGCCGACGAGACGCTGGTAGCAGGAGTGTTTGCATCATGATAGATGTGATACAGCAAAAAGTTGGGCGGTTTATAAAACACAGAACCAAATTTTAAACTAAATAAGATACACATATAAGACAGGTGGGGGTTGTTCGGTTCGTTTTTTGTTACGGACTAAAACCGTTCATATGTAATAGGAATATTATAGCAGTTTTTGTAAAATAAAAGTGTTATCATTTAAACCTTCTCTTATAAATATTTATATTTACAATCTCAACTTTTATTTTATTTTAAATGGGAGGGACATATTTGGGGAAAAATTGGACATCTTATAAAGCTCACCTCTAGAACTTACTGAATAAAACACTTTTTATTCATTAAGACACTGTCAAATAGTAATATATAATTAACCGAATAAACTGCCATCTCATTAACTGCTAATAAACAAAACAAGTTTGTATCGCTTACCGAATAAGCTATACAACCCATTAACACGTAACTGAACAACTCTTAGTTACTTTAAAGGGTAATTGTTTGGACAAAAGAATGTTGATCACGAATAATTCTAACCGATCCCACGTAAAATCGTCTCCAAAAAATACCAACATAAGAGGGTAATTTTTTACCGACCTGTATTGGTAATTGTTTTGGAAGATTTATTGGGCCTCGTACAAGTTCCGGCCCAAATTGTATATGAACTTATTCTGCGGCCTAACTTTAAAATTAGATGAAGCAGCTCACGCGATCAATTGCGCGTGAATACACTCGCGTCTATTAGGTCGAAAAACATACTTTATCTTCGATCTTCGCTTTCCCTCCCTTTATTTCTCCTCCACCTTCTTTCTTCGTTTCTAGGGTTTTTCATCAGGGTTTCTCGTCAGCCATGGGCAACAGTAAGAAAGAACCGTTAGATATCTCCGATCTCGGTGCCTCCCTACCGGCGGCCGCTGCAGGTATCTTCATTTTTAGACCCTAATTTCACGAGTTTGCTGACATATCAGTTTATGTAAATCCTTCTATGGTTGTTCGTGCAGCTCTTAATGCGGAGGATCGTGCGGGGCTTGTAAACGCATTGAAGGTCAGTGATTATCATCAAACTTTATATGTAATCAGTTATTTACTAGTATAGATTGATTTTGAAATTTGTTTCTCTTCCTTACGGTGTGTATGTGTATTATATACAGAACAAGCTTCAAAACCTGGCGGGAGAACACTCGGATGTTCTTGAGAGTTTGACTCCTGCAGTCAGGAAAAGAGTTGAGGTTCTGAGAGACATTCAGGTAAACGAGAATTAGGGGTTATTTATTTGAGCTGTTTATTTTTTATATACGATACATCATGCTTAATTGGTGCTTGGTAATTGATGTATGAGGTGTTTTATGCCATTGTGTTTTCTGAAATTGGTTTGATTGCTAACATTTGTTGGTGTTGGAAGTTGTGTTATCTTAAATCACTAAATGATAGGTGGTGGGAGAGTGGTTGATAGTAGCATATATGTGTTTGCACATACAGTAGATGGGCATGCAAAGGAAAGGTGGTATTTTTACAGTTAACAGTTAACACGAGTGTGAGAATTATGTATGTCTTGAAGACCAACATTTTTCCTTCTATAATTAATCAGCTCCAAATATGAAATTGGTAATCAAAGTAATGCACTCATGCCTCACAATATGGAATCTCAAATTGGAACTTGGAACTGATAAGTTGGAACAGTTTTCTGCTGCTCCATAGTTTCATATTGTTGTAGGCTAGACCTCTCAGTTTTCAGTTTTGGTGGTAATTAGGGCACTATACCCCTGCTTCCATCTACAGGCTTAATTTGGTTTTTTTTGAAGACTGATTCTTGATTGCAATTAATATGCATTAGGAATTTAGGATGAACTGTTTCTCTTCGATGCATGATCGTAATTGTAATTGTTTGTATTTTAGTGCATGATCTCTTTTGTGGTGGGCTTTCCTCATACTATGTGAAGCTCTGTTGATATATTTTTTAATTTGCAGAGCGAACATGATGAGCTAGAGGCAAAGTTTTTTGAAGAGAGAGCAGCACTAGAAGCAAAATACCAGAAACTATATGAACCACTGTATTCAAAGGTGAAGGGATATGATTATGCCAATTTGCATATTTAGGGCGTGTTTGGTTAGAGGTATCAAGCAGTAATCAATGAGAATGACGATAAAAGAAACTGTTTGGATTTATATAATATAATGGGTTCATTCGTGCAGAAGCCCATATTTTCGTTCCAGGTTAAATTGGAGGGAATGAAAGCCATTCCTATTTTCATTCGGTGTCATTTTCATTTTCATTCCCAATCCGAACCAAACATCCCCTAAGTCATTGCATAGTTGTGGTCTGTCTTTTCATTATGTAGATTGGGTATCGAATATGTAGGTTGCGTTTGCTATATTTGTAACAAGTGGGTAGGAGGCGAAAAGGACAAATGAGTTACAACTTGGGACATGTGAAGCAAACATTGGTAATGGGGTATATGTGTGCACTTGAGCAGCCTTGAGTTCGGTTGGCGAATATGGTGGGAACATGTTTTGTAGGGGGCATTTGGCATGCGGGACAGGATGGAACATGACAGAATAAAATCTTGTTGTCCCAACTCCCACGTTTGGTGCAAAATTTAGACTGGGTCAGGACCAGATTGAGGTAGGATAGGACTGAGGTGGGACAAAAATGCATAGGTTGAACAAAAATCAGGGAGATGGAACAAGATTTGTATATTATTGAACCACCCATGTCAGATTAAAACCCTAAAACCTTGCATGATTCCTTTCACCACCTAACTCAAGCTCGCCCTCTAGTGCCGTCTGCCTACCAAACGCACATGTAAGGCCAACTCAATCATGATACATGGTTTAGTGGCATGTTTGCTTGGTGGTTGGGACATTTATATTGATTCATGTGTCAGGTATGTGCCACTGGTTATGCTAAATTATATCACCATGTACTGTAATCGCAGAGATACGATATAGTGAATGGTGTTGTTGAGGTCGATGGAGTGAAGAATGGAGATTCGATGGACCAGACAGATGATAAAGCTGGAGAAGGTATCATACTGTAATATGTTCTATTAAATTAAGTACCATCAGCGGCTTCCTTGTATTGTTCCCTCTTCCTTTCTGTTCATCCCTAGTCATTGACAAGCTTATGCTTTATTTTGATCAATTTTTGCAGAAAAGGGTGTGCCTAATTTTTGGCTAACTGCAATGAAGACCCATGAAATTTTGGCGGAGGAGGTACAAACCCTGTTAAATTAGCCTTTTCATGGCATGACTTGTCATAAAAAGATAGTTTTTTGAGTCTGCCATTTGATTTTGTGATGTTGCAATAGATCTCAGAACGAGATGAAGAAGCTCTCAAATACTTGAAGGATATCAAGTGGAATCGTATTGATGATCCCAAGGGTTTCAAGCTTGAGTTCTTCTTTGATGCCAATCCATTTTTCAAGAACACTGTTTTGACGAAAGTATACCATATGATTGATGATGATGAGCCTATTTTAGAGAAAGCAATAGGGTAACCATCCTATTCTTGTCTTATTGTGCATGTTTTCGCATGCTTTCCCATTAAGCTCTTTTTATTCTTGGCACTTTGCAGGACAGATATTGAATGGTTACCTGGGAAATGTTTGACACAAAAGATCTTAAAGAAGAAGCCTAAAAAAGGATCAAAGAACGCTAAGCCCATCACAAAGACCGAGAATTGTGAAAGTTTCTTCAACTTTTTTAGCCCCCCAGAGGTGCCTGAGAATGAGGATGATATTGATGAAGAGATGGTAAGATCTTATTGAAATTTAATATCTAAGCTGTGGATTCATATTGTAACTACTTTTGAGTATTATTTGCAGGCCGAAGAACTTCAAAATCAAATGGAGCAAGACTATGACGTTGGGTGAGTAATATTCCTTGTTTGACCCATTAAGCTTTGAAAATCAGAAATTGGCTTTGTACTTGTTGGAAATTGGTTTTATCTTTTTGTCTGTCGTTGCTTACTTCCCACTCGTTTTCAATTTTAAGCACTGCCATTCATTCTTTCAAGTTCTTATGGTCGGGTTCTGTAAAAAAATTAGCAAGTTATACCTTTCTTTTGACACACTTTGCACAAACTGGGCTGTCTTCAAGTTTGTTTACATCCCACTCCCAGACCCCACCTCCACCTCCAGGTGGGACATATCGGGCTTGTTTGGTTTGGCTTTGTACTTGTTGCTCGAATCGGTTTAATGATATATGTATTGCACTTGTTTTTGCAGCTCAACAATACGAGACAAAATAATCCCCCATGCTGTTTCATGGTTTACGGGTGAAGCTGCTCAAGAGGATGAGTTTGAAGGTATTGATGACGAGGATGATGAAGATGACGACGATGATGACATTGAAGATGAAGATGACGACGAGGATGAGGATGAGGATGATGAAGATGACGAGGAAGAAGAAGTGAGCAAGGCCAAAAAGAAGGTAACATTTCTTCCGATAAGGTTGTATTGATCATTTATGCTTTACATTATGGGACATGGTAATCACATGCCGGGTCTTCATGGAAGCAACCATTGCCCTACTCCTGAGGTAGAGGTCAGAGGTCAGGTCTGCTTACATCTTAGAGTTCAACCAACAAATTCTTCAAAATTTCTCCAAAATATAGTCAAATATCAAAATCTACAAAAAAGTTAACATTTAACTCCAACACATTCTTCATTTTAGATATCACAACATTAATTATAATATTAAAATATTCAATTTTTTTAATAAAATATATTTTTCTCTCCTAAGCACTAGATTTCAAAGACTCTTATTGGTGGAAAACTGTGAGTAATAGAATATCATTTCTCAATCCTAACCAATCATTTTTGGTGTTACCCAAATTTGGAGAATTTTGCCTTTTCTATCCTACCTTCTCCATTTTGGAGATTCCATTGGAGCAAAAGAAGGGAAATTGACTGAAATAGCCAATCCAATCAACCAAATTCACTTTTTAGCCATTTTCAAAGCCTCTTGTCAAAATAGCATTTGCGTAAAGACTGATATCTGGAAAAAATAAAGAAAGAATTCCATAGGCATATGCGCAAGTATTCTTTACGCAAGAATCTGAATCTTGACGCAAAGGAATCTTTTTCTTTCTAAATATGAAAATCGATTATACACGAGTGCGCAAGACACTGGCTAAAATGGGAATTCAATTGAAAAAGTGGCTAAAAAGTGAAGTTGGTTAGGGAGATTGGCTATTTTGGTCAATTTCCCAGCAAAAAATCATCAAATCTCCTTTTTCTCTGTTTTGGAGACGCTCTTACCCCTTCCGGACCCCACCTTGAAATGAGATATACTACTATTTGGTTGGGTTTTTTATTTATTTATTTAGGAGCATGCTAACACGTTTCTTATATTTTGTTTCATGCTATCAGCAGTCTTCTGGACACAAGGTAAGATAACCTGACTATGTATATATACACACTTATATATTGTAAAGCTGTTAAACTGTTTCATCTCAAAGAGATGCTATTTTACGTGTTATTGGTGTGAACTGCAGAAGGTGGGCGGCGGCATGGCAATCACTGGCGGTGATCAGGGTGAGCGACCTCCAGAGTGCAAGCAACAGTAGTAGCTTCTGAGGTCGATGATTTCGAAATATTGGGTTCAGAGTTTTTGGCATTCTGATGGGGGTTCTTTAGGCATCATAGGTAACCAGTCAGGGGTATTCTTGGAAACAACTTCTCTGGCTAAGGTTAGTCAGGGATATTCTTGGAAACAACTTCTCTGGCCAAAAGGTTAGTCAGGGGTAATCTTGGAAACAACCTCTCTGGATCTTGAGACAGATGTAAGGTTAGTCGGGGGGGTATTCTTGGAAACAACCTATTCAAGTCTTGGAGACGGATGTAAACAATTTACCCTTTCTAGACCTTACCGTTGGTTTTAGGTAAACCATGTTTGAATTATTTAAAGGTACAATTGAAGAAAAGTGTATGTTTTTTGGATTTTGCCATTTTTGTGCTCATCTTTCTTGGCATACTTTAGAATTGCATCATTTTTGTGTGCGTATGATAGTGTGGCCTTTATATAATCTCCCCAATTGAATTCATTTCTTAGCCAATTGTTGAATTGAATTCTCATTTTAGCAAATATCTTGTGTATTTTCGTAAAGCCTATTTCTAGATTAAAAATATGTAAATTTGTGTAATTTTTATTTTTATAATGTGAAAATAGGCTGTAAGGCATTTGCGTAAACTATGGCTAAAATAGAACTCGATGCCAAAATGGCTAGACAGTGAATTTGGTGGAGATTGGTCAGTTTAGCTTTATCTCCTGTTTAATTTGTAGGATTGAGGATGAAATCGAGTTTCATTCTGCATTGATAATTTATAAGAAATTATAAATATTTTAATTACCTTTTATTTATTGATTAGAGTATAAAATAAATGATTTTAATGTATTTTTAGAACATTATTACAAATAGATCATTACTTTATGGAATTCCTAAATCTAATGTTTGTGGAATTTTAATTTTGTATATGGGAATGAAACAGAATTCGAAACCAAATGTAGCTGATGACAGGGGAGTTGGCGGCTGTAACTTGATAGAATGGTGTTCGGGAATTTTGATTGCTTGGAAGGATTTTTGGTGTGTTTGATTTGTAAGATATGAAATGAAATTGAATTTCACTATTTAAATTTTATTTTTGTTAAATAAAACAAATGCTTTTAACATATTTTAAAACATTATTACATACGAATCCTGAAAATCAAACGGGACCTTGCATTTTACCTCGGAATGGGAGTGAGAACATCAGTTGGTAACAGAAATTCTTGGGCACGGTCCATTCTAATTCAAGCACTCGGGGAAATTAACGTTGAAACCGGTTTAATTTTGTCTGCTTGTCTAAAATCAAAATGATTATAAAATATAATATTTATATACGACAAATACACTCGCACATCCTCCTCGAAGTTTGTATCTCAAACCTCTTTGGATAACCTAATACTGCTATAGAAAGGCCCATTGGTTGCCCTCAAAAACCTTGTCGTAAAAATATGATGCATCCATCCTTCAGAGAGACGAGATAGATCACCCAACTAGCTATATCAAATAAAACCCTTCCATAAATCTTTTATCCATCTACCTCACTTTCACCCATCTCGTTTCTTCCCCGTGGAAATTGACCAAAATAACCAATGTCCCCAGCCAAATGCCTCGCGCATTTGCACAAAGCTATTTTCAGATAAAGAAAAAGAAACAAAAAATCCTTTACACAAATGAGGATTCTTATGCAAATTCTTTACGCAAAAATTAGAATTGTTAAGCAAATTTGCATAAAGACTTTTTTAAATATGACACAAATGCACAAGACATTTGCATAAACTCTAAGCTTAAATGAGAATTCTATCGAAAAAGTGGCTAAAAAATGAATTTGGTTGGGGAAATCGAGATACATATTTTCAGAAGACGACGAAAATCATTCAAACCCATGACCTTCAAGACATTATTAACCCCAATAAGAAATGAACCAAACCAAATACTACATGTACCTTTATACCATATCAAAAAAATGCACAACTACAAATTCAAATTCAAGTCACCATTTCAGAAGAATGAAATCATTCTGGAATGGTATGATGGCAGGAAGAAACCCACCCACAAACAAATTAGAAACACAATTGTATGATTAGATTATTCAAAAATCCATTCTATCTACTTGTATCTAACCTTTCCTTCATTTGGATGACTGGTTAGCAGCATCTTGCTTCGATCCCGACATCGTGGCACCAGCCGCAGCAGTCACAGCCACCGCGGCTGCACCCAGTTTTACACCGCCTGCAGCTTTCGCAGCTCCTGCTATCTTGGCAAACGCAGCTATACCTCCAACCAGTATAGCCCTCAAGGCAACTGTTGGCTTTACATTCATATCTTCCGCACCCTGCAAACGGACACAAATTTAGAACCAAATTAGCAAAAAATATCGATACGTATAGAGTCATTGGCCCAATAGTGTCCGGGTTACTGGTGATGCCCAACTTCCCATGAGGTCAAGGTTCAAACCTCACCAAAGGTAAGGAGTGTGCATGAGTATTTGCCGTATATAAATATGTACTTCAAAAAGAAGTGATTGTCGCACAAATTCAAAGAGAAAACCCTCGGTTCTTTCTTAGTCGCTTCATGGGGTTACATCTTTATTTATGATGAAACCGATTACTAATAATCAGAAAAGCTAGTAATTACCCTAGCAATAACGCTGAAAGCAACCTTATTTAAACCTTCTCTTTAATTGTGCGAAAACAACCCCCGTTACATAACATGCTGTTAGGCGCCGACCCCAGGCCCAAGCCAATTAAGGTTACGGCTATTAATAAATAGGGGAAAGAGGGGAGAATAAGACAGGCAGAAATTAGTGTTCTTTCATGTTTAGGAGAGATCTGGCTCTCGAATCCATAATTATCTTTTCTTTATTGTAATAGCTTATCAGTTTACCAATTTCAATACAAACAGCCGACAGGTTCTTATCACATGCCTGTTGTTATCTTGGGTAAACCAAACCAAATGGACATAATAAACCCACACAAAGGTAGGGTATAGGGAGGGTAAGATTACGCACACCTTGCCTCTACCCCAAGGAGTAGAGTAGCTCTAGCTTGCAGAACAAATAGATAAAACAAGCGAGTAAGTAATAGGCGAGAATGCGTGCAAAAGCAGACCCTATTGTTATCTTGTGTGCAATGCTAAAAAGATACTAGCATTTCTTAACCCTGAGACATCCTACAAAGTACAAACCTAGTTCCTTTTTTTTAAGTATATAATATTTATATACGGCAAATGCAACAAATAAACTCACACAACCCCCTTACCTTTGCTGAGGTTTGGACCCAGACCTCCGGGAAGGCCAAAGGCCCTTTGGTTAGCTCAATGCACTGTATCCTATCAGAACCATGCAGTTAAGCATGATTGGATGAGAGTAGTACTAGACTGGGTAACCTACATACTTTTGGTGTTTTCCTAGATCCTTTGTTGCAACAATTCGATGGTTACAATGCATGCAACATTCAAATTTTGTACATTATTGGTAATAGTAATAGTAATTGTAATTGTAATTGTAATTGTCAATGTTGTGCTTTGTGTGTGTAACCTATTTCCCTTGCCTCTGCTCTGTTTTGCAGTTTGCTTGTGCACACACTCTCACCTACATCGAACTCACTCGTTTTTATCTAGTTGTTCTGCAAGCTGGGGCTCTCCACGTAAACATTCTGTCTACCTCTTGGAGTTGAGGTCTACATACATCTTACCCCTCCCTAGACCCTACCCCTACCTCTGCATTGGATTTACTCATATTTGGTTTGATTTAGTTTCTATGTATTTCTAGACCAACTACGAACACGAAATGAAACACACCAAGAAGCAAACACACAAAAGGACATCATAACATAGGTTATATCTATAATCAGGATATTCACTTTGAGGCTGTATGTATGCATACCAACACCTTGGCTTCAATGGTAACAGAAAAGAGCATCGTAAATCAACAATCAATGGAAAATTCACCAAAAATATCAATCTCGATCATATTCATACAATTACTCATGATTCATGAACCAAAAAGGAATCAAATATTCGAACCCTAAAACTAATACGAACTGCAAACAATTCTATCTTCTTCATCCAAATAAACGAACAATCAAATCAATTAGCATAAAATACATAGAACACATCCAAAATTACAATAGGACATTGAATAGACGCACAATTCGTAGAAGAACAAAACAGCAATCAAATCAAACCTAAAAAAACCCTCCAAACGATTCGAATAACGTTGAAATTGCGTTGACCAGATACAAAATTGAGATTATAAGGGAGAAGAAACTAACCCAAAAATTTCTCCAAGAAAATGTATAAGCGGTAACTACTTCCGGTTTGCTGCGTTTGGTAGCAGTGGAGCGATTGGCAAATTTAGGGAAATGCCTCAGAAATGTTGATTCTAGAGTAAATTACAGTTTTAGTCCCTGTTCTTTCTTAATGATTCGATTTTAGTCCCTATTATTTAGAAATTGCCATTTTCATCTATGGTTTACAAATTATTCTTATTTTCATCCTTGGACTAATTTCTATCTTTAAGTAGGATGGATTGAAACTATAAAAAATTGTAAATCATAAGAACCGAAACAAAAATAGATTGTAAATCATAAACATAAAAATAACAATGAATTATAAACCATAGGCATGAAAACCGCAATTTCTAAATCATACGAACAAAAATTGCCAATTTTTAACAAAGCACAATGACCTAAATCCTAAATTAATCTTGATTAATTGATCAACGGGTTCTCTGTTTACCTCTTAATAGTTTCATTAATAATAAACCTCTGAATAATTAATAGGTGAATCTTGTTTGGAAAAAAAAAAAGTCTATCTCTTAATGGTTTGAAAACCTTTTGAATAATTTTGTATCTTGGGTGTCCCTTAATCATTTAAAGCTCTAATTTTATTCTGAACAATTAGCAATTTTTTTATCTTTCTTAATCATTCTACACCAAATTCAGCAAATAAACATACCCTAATTCTAAGCAAACTACGAGTCTTCGTGGTTTTCAAAAGTTGCTATTTTTATCCCTGTGATTTAGAAAAATTACATTTTTCATCCTACTGCTTTTCATTCTATTCCTCCTTTTGTTCCTGAAGCTTACGATGTTAATAAAGTTCTATTAAAACCACTCATGCAAGGGGTAAATGTGTCTTTTTGATTTTTACTTCTGTTAATTTGAAAACCTCCCTCTATCCTCAACTTCATTTTCTTCAAAATAAATACTAAATATAAATTTAACAAACCTTAAATCTGAACCCAAGAAATTTAAATTTAAATTTAAATCCAAATCAACCATCAACAACATCAAGAAGAGAAGGATTTAGTTTCTGGTTCGTTTCAACTTTCAAATATGAAGATGGTTAACTTTCTGGTTCATTTAAGATGTGAGATGGGTCTGGTTTGTCTCAAATCACAGATTCACGAGAGAGAGAGAGAGAGAGAGAGAGGGGATGTGAATGCGATTACGGAGTCCGACAAGGTTCGGCAAATAGAGAGGTCCTTAACCCATAAGTGGTCCTCACTTTTAAGTTTTCCTTGATCCTCTACATTCCATCATTATCCCTCTCCGTTTGATTCAAACACCTTATGACCCATTTTTTAAAAAAACCCCACGTGGTCAATTGTGAAAGAGAGACGATCTATGGATGAATCTTTAATCACGATGTTAGAAACTGACAGATCACATGAAAACCCAAAATATAGAAAATAATAATTAAAAGAAAGTACTAAAATATAGAAATGGTTGAACTGAAAAGACACATTTACCCCCTGACGTGCAGCTCGTGGGGGAGGGGGGGGTTGTTTTAACAGCCCTTTAGTAACATCTTTAGTTTTAAGAAAGAAAAGGAAAATAAAATGGAAATCATAGTGCCGGAGATTAGCAATTTTTATCGCAAAAAGGACGAAAATCGTAGTTTAACGACTACAATTTACCTCTTTTGTTTTAAAAGGTATTATAAAATAATGTTATAACTAATCTGTTAATGATATAAACGTGTTTGGTTGATTGGATGAAACAGATTGACAAAATAACGAGGACTTTTTCAATGTTATCATAAAAATGATTGTTTGATAGGTGTTCTAATGGAATAAATTATTCTTAACCGTCTGTATAACTTAATATCAAATCATAGACATATTTACATGAAAAAAAACAACAAAAATATTTAATGCAACAACATAATTAAGAATTAAAATGAATTAGCCGACTATTCTTGCTTCACATGGAAATAAGCAAAATGGGGCAACATGAGTGCATGACGAATATGAGGCTATTCATTAATGAAGAACGCATTATGTATATATATATATATAGCTGATCCGGTGTTGTCTCGTTCCTTCAGTTTGTTCTGATTCCAATGAAGGATACTATATTCCGCCCACACAACTACCTTGCTTGGTGGTTCACAATGGAAGTCTAGGTATCTGCTTAAGTGGTCTGCTCGTACCGTTCCAAAAAGAGCTGCGCTGACAGGCGTATTTGAAAATGTGTTTCCGGGCTCACATATCTAAATTTCAGCGAGATAGGGTGCGGATAGGTGGAATGGAAATTCCACTCCAATCCCTTTAATGGATCCCCGAAGGAGACGGGTGCAAATGGAATTTCAATCAAAGGCGCTATGACCACTGAGCATGCCAACAAGGCAAACTCAGAAAATCGTCTCCTGCCCCAAGTCATTGAAAGGGAGATACTCTGTTTATGATAGAGTTTGATGAAATTCCAAGAATATCATCTTCTTTTGAGCCCCAAACCAATATTAATGGAGTGCAAATGAAAATTGACATTAAATTCATGATACACATACGCATTCTCAAACATATGGAAAACCAATTTAGTCCCTCGTGAATCAAAATACCTATAAAATGACGTTCTGTTGTCTTTAGTTACCAATAAAATGTCGTTATGGAACTGTATTTATGCATTAAACGAAGCTACTAAAACGAGAGAATTAATATTTTATTAAATATATTGAATATTTTAACAATATACTAAGGTCTTATTTGTTTTTTATTAAAAGCTCTTATTAGCCTCTCATGTCTGATTCATTAAGAGGTAAAACCATTCAGACTGCTTATTTTTTTCAATTTTTCAGAGACAGTTATATCTTATTGTCCTCTTATCTGATAAGAGGTAAACTAAACTATTATTTGCCTTTTATTGTTCTTCAAACAATCAACGACAACGTTTTTCAATTGATTAACATTAATCGATCATTTCTTTCAATCAATCATTATCAAATCAATCCTCACGTCTCTCAATTGATATATTTTGATAGGATTTAAATGTGTTAAATACGTTAATGACATATCTTTGTTTAAATGAATACTAATTAAAATTTAGATGTAAATTTTGCAATGATGATGAATAAATATGTGAAATTGTATAAAATTTATTTATATATTCAATAATATAATTTTTTAATAGATAAAATAGACAATTTAAACAAATTCAGACATTTATCAGTTTACAAAAACAAACAGTCTAATTGATTCAAATTTCAGACGTCAGCACCACCTCTTATAAATCAAAAATGAAATAAGATTTCAGATTTTAGCACCTCTTAAAAAACAAATGTCATCTAAATGATAGCATTATTAAAAATAGAATAGCTGTTGAAATTGAATGAATATCTTTTTTAATTTTAACTTTTAATATACTCTAAAAGTTAAATAAATATGATGTTCTTTACCTCGATTTTAGATCAAACAACAACCCAAATTATATGAATTTAATTTTACTATCTTAATCTTATATGAATTTAATTTTAATTTTAGTAAAATTAAATTCATATAGGATACTGTTAATCTAATGACCCTTTGATCGCAACATGCCAAAACTGTCAATCTGACTACCTTCATAACTAAAAAGGCTAAAAGATCTCTCCATTTTCTCAGAATCTTATATCAGTCTGGTTTGTAGATCTTGTATACAAGTATTTTTGCGTGTTTATTTACAAGTGTAACATGTTATCATACTGCATATGCATCTAATGTGTTTAGATCTATTATTTATGCAAAATAAACACTCTTAAAAGTAGACACTTATTTTGTAACAAGCTAAAATAAAAAAAATGTACATTTACTTTGGAACAAAAAGCCAGTTTTTTTTTTTTTTTTTGGGTCACATTGGACAAGTTGGTTAACTGGTCGCTCTTCAATCCAACCTCAATCATACCGTTGTCTTAGCTAGAGCTTCCTAACCAATCACCTAATTATAAGAGGCGTTTACTCTATGCTTAGAGTGTAAGCATTTACCAGATTACTCATCTTATTTGGTGAAGTAAGAGGCATGACAATAACCAAGGTTCTTACTCAGTAAGTGAGAGAAACCTCTTGTCCCGTTAACATTTACAGGGTAAGATACACTTACAAACAAATCCATTTCGCCGTGAATATTACCCGACAAAATAACTAAAGATGGCGACTCTTACCAATTTCTTGATAACTATCTTCATATACATATATAGACTTGAGATCACGTGAGACCAACTTGTTTTCGTAAGACACGTAAGACCGTTTTTTTACACTTGAAACTTCACAGCAAAATGCTATGAAGGTAAAGAAGAGTCGAATCTTCACAGCAAAAACACTTTGAAGATTACCTTCATAACATTTTGCTGTGAAGTTTCAAATATAAAAAAATGTCTTACGAAAACAGATTAATCTCACGTAATCTCAAAAAAAAAAAAATGAGAGAGAGAGAGAGGGGGGATTACTTATTTCATATGACATCATTATTAACATACATACATACATACATGTACATTGTGTTTGTATCCACGGTTGTGTATTCCATTTGTCTAAATAATAATCATATCTAAAAACATATTATTAAATCGTAAAAGAATTTGAAAAATAAAAAGAGAAATAGTAAAAGAAGTTACCGTCATTTGCGCGTGCTAATCCCACCAACATTTCCAGCCACACACGTATACCATAAAACAAAAACCAGAATCAAACTTAAAATCAAACGCACGTGTTACCCAACCGTCTTATCCACGTGTCGCGATAAAACCGCCACCCCGCCCCACCTCTTCTCCTCAGAAATAACCCCCCACGCCACCCCCATTTGCTGCCGTCATTTTCTTCGCACCAGAAATACGACATCCTCTGTACGGAACCTTCCAATTCCTCCGGAGCCGCACCCGCTGCCCCCACCTCTTTTTTCTTAAATTAATCACCACATTAATTATGACCAATAACCACCATAATCAAAATAAAATCATCCACCCCCACCACCACAGCCACCACCACCACCTCCTTCCGTCGTCATCCACCACCACCAATCGTTCCAACTCTTCCACCATCACCACCACCACCCGTTCCCCCTCCTCCACCATCACCACCGCCACCCGTTCCAACTCCACCACCCAAGCGTGCGCCGCGTGCCGCTACCAACGCCGCAAGTGCGCGCCCGACTGCATTTTGGCGCCGTACTTTCCGCACGATCGCCAACGCCAGTTTCAAAACGCGCACAAGTTGTTCGGCGTGAGCAGCATTACGAAGATCATTCGTGATCTCGACCCGCAACAGAAGGACGAGGCGATGCGGACGATTATTTACCAGTCTGATGTTCGGGCTCAGGATCCGGTGGGTGGATGCTACCGGATCATCCGGGAGCTCCAGCGTCAGATTGAATTCTCATGCGCCGAGCTCGAGATCGTCTTGCATCAGCTCGCAATTTGTCGAGCTCACGCGGCGCAGAACCAGAACCAGAACCAGACCCACCACCATCACGATCAGATCTTGATCGATGGTGTTGATTGCGATATTCATCTCGTTAGCAATCCCGACGACCCGCATTTGTACGATGATCCTTCGACGGTTTTAGATACCGATAACGCCAATCATCAGCATCATGCGGGTCTGGATCTCGATCTCGGTCACATACCGCAGCAACAAGAACACGAAGATCATCTCGTGCACGGTCATGATCACGATCACGAGCAGTATATTCTCGGACAACAGAATTTGAACGATCACGATGATGGTTGCGAAGACGATCACGTGGTTCCGCTTCAAGAAATAAACTCGTGGGCGGCCATGAATAACTCGCCACCGTCTTCCGCCGTGTGCCTGGAGGTGAAGCCGCCGCCGTTGCACGCTTCCGTAGATGAATGCGAGGATTTCAAACCGCTCCTGATTAGCGACATTCCAGCCGGAGAACGACACGAATTCAAGTTTGAATTCGATGAAATAAACGAACCCAGGTCTGAAATCTCGTCCATAACGTTTATCACAAGTACTAATAAATCATGACATTCATAGTTCTAATTACTTCATATTCTATTTCATCATTATTGAGGGACAAAAATGCATAACTCCCTTTACAACCTTCTAGAATTCGCGTAAAGTCACTTTATCCAGCCCACCACTCAGACAAACACATCCTAAATGATATGCTTGACCATGTATTCTCAAATGTTAATATGGTATCAGAGCCAACATCTACCATTATAGAAATTTGACACTTTAGGACCATTTGTACTTGTCTAGCCTTCTTCCCTTACCGGTATAACCCCTTCTTAATACTTTGAGAAAGTATGTGTCTGTCTAGCCTTCATTGGACGGAGCGTGTAAGAGTCTTACATCAGCTATACTTGGACCAATATCCTCTATTTATGTCAGATCCTCCCTTCTCTCCAGAAAGACACTTTTGGAGATTAATCTAGGGTTCCACGTATTCTAACATAAAAAACATCACCTAACCTACGTGATTCATCATCTTAAAACAAATTTGATTGATTTATTATATGTAGGGTTGTCAATTTTGTACCAGTACAAACCAACCGATTCTCGAACTATCCGTACCATTTTAGTTGGTACCAATCTAATTGGTTGGTAGTACCGTACCAACCATCTAAACTTGGTTATTACGTCAGCCGTGTACCACGGTAATACCATACCGTAGCGACTTATTCTTTATGATATATTACTTAAAGTTTAATAAATAATACAATATATTTTGATTTTAAATTATCTTATAATTTTTATGAATATATAGAATTTGATTGAATTCAACAACCTTAGTAATTCATCCACACCTTCACGGTCTATATCACTGCTCAATAGTTTGAATGCATCTAGATCTAGTTGATAAATATGTCAAATGTAAATGAGTTTTCATCTTCAACTTTTGCAATGGTAACCAACCGAAAAAAGTTGGTACCAAGTATAGTTGGTTGGTACATGGTATAAAATTTTGCATATCAAGTATAGTTGGTTGGTACATGGTATAAAATTTTGTGTAGTAATTATGGTTGAATTTGTATAGAATATAATATTATGTTTGACTTGCCATTTTCAGTGAAGAGACTCTATTTAGTGAAGGAAATCACAAAGCTTTGCCTAAAGAGGAGAATGTTTCATTCTTCACAAAAGAAGAAACAGTAACCTACCAACAAACCAATGAAGATCATGATCTCAAAGGTGCTGCCACTTTGTTTACCCTCACAAACTGTAGCAGCTACTAACCAACAATCAAAGAAGTTCTAAATTCTGTTTTTTGAGAACCAAGTTCTTGCTTCTTGTCATTAGAATCTATAGATACAGATTCTTGCATATCTATATTCAATCTATAGAGATTGGGGAAGTTGGTCTACATCTTTTTCTTCTCTACTTTCTTCCCATATTCACATGTGAATATCTTGAGGGAAAAAAAAGAAGCGGATTTGCGAATGGAACGAACCGCTAAAAGGGTATTGAAAGCAAAGCAAAAGAAATAACATATCAGCAAGAAAGACGATTCTGATAAGTGATAACCCGTTAAAAGAGTCGGGTTTGAAGTTTTTGTTAATAAGAAAAATGAGAAGAATTCATCGGAGAGATGGATTTCGGAGGGTAGATGAAGATTTTGGATTTGGTTTTGGTTTATAGGTTGTTTTCTTTCAAGTTTATTGCAAGTTGAGGTATTTTTCTTGCCTCTTTTCCCTTTGTAATCTTGGTCTTTAAGGTTTAAATTCAATTTCAGATACAATTTATTTTGTCAAATTAACAGACTAAGACCTTGTTTACTAAACGATTATCTGATGTCATTTATATTACAGAATGAGTTCACATGTCAGAGAATCTTACCCAATAAATGAGGGAGAACTCTTAACTGGTAAACGCTTACTAGATAAAAGATGTTTACCAACAATGTTATCCGATAAAGCAAGTATATGTGGTAGCTCTTGTCGGTAAGCGTTTTTAAAAACGACCCCTAACACTAAATTCTCAAATTTGGGGGAAAAGAAAGGAAAGTGTTTTATTTGTGTTCTTGAAAAATAAAGGAAAGGAAACAATGGAAATGAATCAATTTTTATGTTCTTAAACCAGAGAAAAACGAAAGAAAAGATGTTATATTACAAATATATCCTTTATATTTGTTTTTCATCCTTCTCTCCTTATAAGGGTATTTTACAAATATGCCCTTTCTATTTGTTTTTCATACAGGTATAGTAACGATCAAGATATTATCTGGTGAGTGAGAAAAAAAGGCAGCCTGGTAAGTGTTTACCGGGTAAAAAACGATTACCGACAATCCATTTTAATCGTAAAAAATGTTACTTGATAAAACCATAATGGTTGTGTGGTGTAGTGGTTGAGGTCCCGGGATGTGGTAGAATATCCCATCCGCTCAGGGTTACGATTACATGCATACACAACAATTGTAGCCACTGAGTTTATCAGGGCAGTCATAATTTGCCGTCATTAGTCCAACCATAGCCTGAGACACCCTTCAAAAAAATATTACCCAATAATTTTGTGGTACCCGTTTAAAAGGTAAGTGTTTAGTAACCGATCACTTAGATTAATACAAGCATACCTTGGTCAAGCTGATCCTCCAAAGCTCCAATCTTCCACATTTAGGCTCGTTTCCATCCTTTTCAACATCTCAAAAGCACCGTCACAAGAAGTGAAATCTGAAACCCCTTGAAACATTTTGTCAAACAGTTGGTGGGCAACCTCTTTGAGCATCAAATACCAAATAAATTAAACCCTAAACGTTGGATATTTCATGAATTCGAAGTAGAAACATGAAAAAGATAGTTGATTCTGTTGTCAAAAGCAAAGATTTGAAGGTATTCGTCATCAATTAAACAGGAGACCAATTGAAATCCCCCGATTTTTTGGCGCAAATATAATAATTTATCCAACGGCTAACATAAATGGATATACCCGACATGTATGTATCAAGTCTTCCCCAACATATGTGCAAAAACGTTAAAATAAATATGCTAAAATACTTCAAAAAAATCCCACGTTAAAGCACATCAATACGTATTAACTTTAAATTTAGTGCAAATTATATGAAAAAACAATGTACTTTAACTTGATTCTTATTTTAAGTAACATACTTCCAAAACTTCTATGTTAAACATTTAAGTACCCGGATAACCAGTCGAAGAATTAACCGGTTACTATGCTGATGTGACGAGCGATGTGGTATCCAACTCAGTATTATATATTGAAGCATTAACAAGATACTGCATCACTCGCCACATCAGTATGATAACCGGTTAATGCTTCAAACGGTTACCCGAGTATTTAAATGTTTAAAAATTTACATCTTAAGTATCAAAATATAAGTTTTGAAAATACGTTACCTAAAATAAAAATGGAGTTAAAGTACGTTACTTTTTCATGCAATTTGTTCTATTTTAATCAATGAAAATTTAATAATTTTAAAAGTCGTAAATTTAAGTGAATATGAATGTACATAAAAATCATCATAGTTAAATATATAAATATAATTAATTAACTTAAGCTAATTAATATACATTAAAGATGGTTATATTTAAACTGTATATTAAAAAAAAATATATGTTAAATATATAAACTAGTAAAGTACTATAATTCAATACTAACAGGTAATATTTGCTGACGTGAATATCAAAGTTGTCAATAAACCCAAATTCTTCAAGAGAAAAATGATGAAAATTAAATAGAAACATCAAAATTTGGTACATTTAATCATTAATGCATTGCAAGCATAATTTTCCTCTCTACATGTTTAGAATTAGAATCCCATTCCCATATCATCCATGTTCGGCATCCGGTTTGCGAGTGGGTTCTTCTCTCCTTGACGATCTACAATGGTCGTCTCCGTGGTGGTTAACAACAACGACACACTGCACCCGTTCGTTAACAAATCAAAACGACAAGTAACATAATCGCAATATTTGACCATTAGTGAAACCGTCTATCCTTTCAACCGTGGACAAATAAGTCATTTAATCAACCAAGTGTCAGAATTTCCTACTTTATCCCCATTTTGACAGACAACCTACTGATCTTGTAATATTTGATGATGTGAATGTCAAATTGTCCATTAATATATTTTTGACCAATAACCTACTGATACACCGTTATATTTTTTAAATCAAGATAACTTGGCATCCATGTCATCGAATATTACAATATCAGTTGGTCACCAGTCAAAATGGATATAAAATAGGAAACTTTCA
Organism: Cynara cardunculus var. scolymus; assembly: GCF_001531365.2. NCBI lineage: Eukaryota > Viridiplantae > Streptophyta > Magnoliopsida > Asterales > Asteraceae > Cynara > Cynara cardunculus. Next base: position 19,696,881 of record NC_037531.1, on the reverse strand, counting down.
ACTTTCATTACACGGATTGAGAAAAAAAAATTATCCGTTAAACTAAAAGGAACTAAAACAAACTTCATTATATTTTGCTGCATTTTGCAAAAAAAATGAAAAACTGGGAAACACCGTGGTAAACTTTCATCTGAACCGTATGCACATGTGCATACAAGTATTTTGTAAGCAATTTGTCCAGTATGCACATGTGGCATAAAAACCAAGAAACATCTTCAACTACTTGTATGCACATGTGTATACCGTCCAAATGAATGGTTAACAGAGTGTTCCTTAATTTTTCATTTTGGGGTTTTCCCTAAACCTGACTCTTCATGAAACATAGAGCATATTTAGAATAGTTACCTGGCAGCATCTACTAAGGCTGTTCTCACAACTTTTAAAGGATCAATGATTCCGGCCTTCACCATGTCTACATATTTGCCTGGTTAAACACAATAACCGCCTCTACAAGTTACAACAATTTCTCTATTTATCGACACAATTTGGTTTTTTTTGGGTAACAGTCAGAAAAATCCCCAATGGCCCTGAAGGTAACGACCAGGAAATCCTCATAGCCTTGAGGAGGCTCGAACTGGCGACCTATGCAGAGGAGCCCCAAGGCCTAGCCTTTATTTGCTAGTTGAGTTGACCCACAAGGTCTGACTCGAGTTTGTTAAGTAAAAGAGCATGAAACGCTTGATAAACAACCCGATTCGTGAATAAAAGCATATGTTTTACCGACCTTGGGCGGCATCAAATCCAAAATGAAGATCATTCTGTTCCAATAACTTGCCAAGAACCATGGCACCATCACCACCGGCATTTGAGACTATTGTGGATATCGGTGCCTAAAAGAAGATGAATAATATATCAAGAAAAGTGGTTTTAGTGCTTAACGGTAAGGAAAGGATCAACAGGAAGTCCAGAGAGAGAACCTTAAGGGCATTTTCGACTATTTCAACTCCTCTCTTCTGGTCCTCGTTTGCAGTTTTAAGGCCTTTAAGAACCTTGGTAGCATATAGAAGGGCGACCCCACCACCTATATATGAAATTATATGGTGACTGAAATCTTGGATGAATGACATTTCAAGAATTGCTTTATAGAACATGTTTGGCAACTATAAGCTAGCTTGCTTTTTGAGCTTATTGAAAAAGTACCATTTTTGTAACCTCGACTAATTCAATAGGGCCTTGAAGATAGCAACAACAAAAATCCCTGGTGGCCCTAAGAGGACTCGAATTGGCGACCATGAGGAGGCCCAGAGCTAGTCTTTCTTTGCAAGTTGAGCTGGTCCTCAAGGTTGAAAAACCCCCAACTTGTTTGACCATAAGTTGATTATAAGCTAGTTTTACAAGTTATTTCAAGTAGCATTTCAATAAACTTCAAGGGGATTTTTCCAATTATGTCCCTAATATTATTCCAATTATGCTCCTTATATTTTTCCAATTATGCTCTTTACATTTTTCCAATTAACTTTCAATATGTACTTTTAGGTCATTTTGAGTTATCATTTGCCTTAGAAGTTGGTTTTTACCAAACATGACTAGTTTATCTGCTACCGGCTAGCTTATTAGGTTAGTTTGCCAAACATAATCAAATTCCACATGAAGTAACAGTTGCTCGTAGAAGCCTTACCTGGAACTATTCCCTCTTCCACAGCTGCCCTTGTAGCATTAAGAGCATCGGTAACCCTATCTTTTCTTTCTCCAACTTCCACCTCGCTAGCCCCTCCGACCTTAAATAAATAAACAAGTGCAATGAGAATAAAGAAATTCTTAAAAATTTCAGATGCAAGAAAAAAACAAACCATACGAACCCAGTATATCCCACATGGAGGTGGGGTCTGGGGAAGGTAAGATGTAAGTAAGTTGACTTAACCTCTACCCCAAAGAGTAGAACTCCGGTTAACGTGAAGACTCCCGCCTTGTAAAAGTGTGACGAAGACAAAGGTGGACATAATTTTTTTTCAAGTGGTGGCACCATTTCACTGTAAAAAACGAAGCTACGATATTTTTTACACAATCATTAGTGGTCTGTTGGTTAGTTCCTTGCTTTTTGTATGTGAGGTCTTGTATCTCAAATTTTATCAGAAGAATAATAAACCTAAAACTAAAAGCTAAAAAACAAGAAATGATACAAATGCGATTCGAACCCATGCCTTGGAAAGAAAGTAAAGACCTTGTAAACCAACTCTACCAAGAGAAACTTGTGTTATTATTGTAATTTCTAGGTATACAGTACCACAGAGGAACAAAGCGGTGGATCGTGCCATCGCAAGCACCATATTGGGTCCGCCCCCGATGGAAAGGCGGATATGATAAAGTTCGGAAAAGTTGGTTAAGAGAAAACATTAACATATAAATAGAAAAATGTACCTTGAAAACTGCGACCCCTCCTGATAACTTTGACAACCTCTCTTGTGCTTTCTCTTTGTCAAACACGGCCGTGCTGTTCTCAATGGTTGACCTTAGTTGCTCACATCTTTCTTCAATTTGCCTCTTATCGCCACCACCATGTAGAATGATGGTATCATCGAGAGAAACAATAACCTAGTAGACATTAACTTTAAATGAAATCCCATATAGATTCAGTGTTGAAGGTTTCAGATTAACTTTAAAATAAAATAAGCACAAACCTTTTTCGCTGTACCAAGTTTGTCCAGTTGAACATCATTAAGGCTCAATCCACGTTCCTCGCTGACAACCTGCATATTACCCTTATGAGCTATGCTCTTACAACAGTCAAAATATGGAATCGCGGTCGGACCAGGATTTGAAATTGTCGAGTTATGGATGCTCTAAGGAAGTAGATATTTCTCTCACCTCCCCTCCAGTAAGCACCGCTAAATCTTCAAGATTGGCTCTCCTGTTATCCCCAAAGCCAGGAGCTTTAATGGCACACACCTACGAGTAGAAATTATACACTTGTTTCTCTTGAATTCACCATCACAAGAAAAGTAATAATAGCATTAAATAAATGGTTCTGAAGCAAATTTGGGTGCTTACCTTAACTCCAGCTTGATGCTTGTTAATGATCAGCATTGCCAACGGATCACTTTCCACATCTTCAGCCACAATTAGCAGAGGTCTATGTTTCTGTTTAATAATTCAATTAAAGATTTAAAAGTTAACAAATGTCCGAAAACGAGAGCTTAATCCTACGTTTCACTGTCCCACATGGAAGAAAATCCCTTTAACTCGATTACCTCTACAGCAAGCTCCAAGATTCTCACAAGTGAGTTCATGTCTGAAATTTTCTTGTCATGAATAAAGATTAACGGATGCTCCAAATCCTGCCTACACGCAAAAGAACAGATTCACATAATATGAGAAACTGTGACTAGCAGCAAAAAGTTTGAATTGTTTTAAAACAAGTGTCCACGTTTCTATTTTAGTTTGTCCCAAAATAAAGGTCCACTTTCCAAAGTTCCCACTTTCCAATTTTACCCTTAACTATGAGATGGAGAAATTCATTGCTCCCTCTATTGTTAAGGGTAAAATTGTCATTTGGTTAATTAAAAAAGTGTAATAATTACATATTTCTAAAATTGTGGTCCTTTTCATTATGAACATTTATTTTGGGTGGAGGTAGTAAAAAGAATGGATGAACTTCGCAATCAACAAAAACGGCACAAAAGATTGATGAATACCAAGTAATGCCGATACCTATTTGAACAACTGCTTTTTCAGACACCCTTTTTCTAAATTAGAAAAAGGTGATTTTGAAACAAATCATAAGTTTTGATAAAATACATTCTTCGTCAGTATATATACAAATATATCATAAAAATAAAAAGCTCCAATCTCATAAAATTAAACTAAGCAATTGAAACTGGCAGAGCTTATGCATACACATTTTTGAGTCTTTGTGTCGGTAATAAAATAAGGAGAGATATAACCCCGGCCTAGCTTCATCCCCTCTACAACTTCTAGTTCGTTATCCAAGGTGTTACCATCCTGCAGGATTATTAGATTGACTGAATTTAAAAAAACAAATCATGATGAATAATGATTAATCAGGTGCTAAGCTTGAATAAATTCTTACAGCCACTGTAATTACTCCATCTTTTCCGACTTTCTCCATAGCTCTTGCTATCAATTCACCAATCTCGCGCTCTCCATTTGCAGAGATAGTGGCTACCTAATTCACACACGTGTGCAGAAAATTCAAATATAAAATATGCAGTATATAAAAAGCATTTGAAGAATGAATAACAACTTTTAACCAGAAGGAAGGAAAGTATAGAACCTGCGTAATTTCTTCTGGTGTACTAATCATTAGTGCTTGTCTTTTCAGGTCGTCTATAATGGCATCAACAGCCATACTGATACCCTTGCGCAAATCCATCACATTTACACCTGCAGCTACAGACTTGCAACCTTCGGTGAATATTGCTTGAGTCAGAACGGTGGCACAAGTTGTACCTGTAATGACATCATATATTATATGAATGAGATCTTAGGAACCCAACAAGATTAATATATGTTATAGCTAATTCTAAATTAATTCCCAGTAGAAACCTACTTAAAAATGTGGCAATGTTCCTTTGCATACAAATGATAGACACAAATATGTTTTAAGTTTTAACCGGCTCAAGTCAAACAGGGAAACATTTGTCCGGCTGTTAGCTTCAGGACCTCATGGGATAAGTCAAGGTGCGCGCAAGCTGACCCTGACACCCATGGTTATTTAAAATACACATTTGTTTTCTTTTGCCAACTGGGATTTCCCACATTAGTTACAAAGTTTACTTTTTTATGAAAGTTCAGGCTTATAAATTATTACTCACTTTTCATCATTACAAATTATTAGTGTCATTGGTTTTGGTCCAAAACCTTCTCTACTTTGTCATAATTGAAGGGTATTTTAGACATTTGAAAGATAGTCAAACACTTCTATTGAACTTTGTCAAGAGTAAAACATTGTATTTCTAATGGAAGAAAAATAATGTGCTCGGCTGTAGGACATTATATTGTAATCCTCTTTAATAGGATATCATTGTTGAATTAGTCAAGATTATGACATTAGTGAACATTATGACAGAAAGTAATTATGGGTGAGCAAATTACCATCTCCAGCCACAGAATTAGTTGCACTTGCAACCTGCTTCACCAAATTAGCACCAACGTTTTTAGCCTTCTCCTCAAAGTTTATACTTTTGGCCACCGTGACACCATCCTTTGTGACTTTAGGGGGCCCACGACTTTGGTCAATAATCACATTACGTCCCTGATTGCAAATTGAAATGAATAAGATCGGTTTTGATAACAAAAACATTAATTTGCTCAAAACATACAGACCATTTTTTTGCCGAACCAAAAACAATTTAGACTATTGCAAAAGAAATGAGGGCTGAAGAAAATTACCTTCGGTCCCATGGTAACCTTTACAGCTTCAGCAAGCTGGTTCACACCAAGCAACATGGCAGCCCGAGCCCTGGTCCCAAACTGGATATCCTTCGCAACATAGTTTCTACTACCAATAATTCTACCAGATACCTTCCAACAACGTATCCAATCAATAAAAGAATAATAAATAGATCAGAAAAATTACTCACTCTGATTACTCCCTACGTCCCAAGATAAGTGCTCATATTTCTATTTTTGTTTGTCCCAAAATAAGTGTCACTTTCGGAAGTAATTGCGTAGTTTCCATTTCTACCTTAATTATGACATGAAATTCATTACTCCCTCTATTATCAACGATAAAAATATCATTCAGTTAATTAGAAAAGTGTGATAATTACACTTTCTAACACCTTTTTCCATTGTGGACATTTATTCCGGGACCGAGTGAGTTTAAGGTCAGACATAATACTTCCAGATAAGTTTCGATCATCGATTTCATTGCATATTTAACAAGAAAAGGTTTTGATCAAACGATTAATGCAACAGAATGTGAAAAAAAGTAGCTCCACGAAGAACAACAATGTGATCAATCGATTAATGCAACAGAATCAAGATCAATCGATTCAGGAAAATGGAATATTGATCAAACCCTATAGTAGAATAACCAAAAGAGTAAAGCTACATCAACCATCTTCACCATAGATTTGCCCTACCAATAATACCTAGCAAATGGAAAAAGGACTGAAGGGGATTCTCACCAGTTTTCTTGATGTAGAAGACCTATAAACAATTAATCACATATTGAATCAGCATTTCCTGAATATCCAATAACCTACGAAATTATCAACAAATCAAGAACGAAAATAGAAAACCTGATCGAGGAAGTGAAAGCTGCAGCGGCCCGATACATGGTGGTCGGAGATCGCAAAAACAGTGGTAGAGATTAAACTCAATTGACAGAAAAGGGGGAGAACAATCACTGTGAATCAGCCAGGCACAGGGGTTTTGGAAATTAGGGTTTAAGGCGATGGTTTGAAATCGAAAGGATCAATACATTCAAATCGGGTCTATTCGGGTCAAATATGGCATTTAATATATTTAAATTGTATTAAATACATCACTTGAGAGAGATGAGGATCGATTAAGAGAAATAATCAACTGAATAATCAATTGAGAATCGTCGTTTTCAAGTGTCTGGAGAACATAAAAGACAATTAAAAAGTTGGTTTACCCATTGCTAGATAAGAGGACAATAAAACATAAATATCACTGAAATTTTAAAAAAGACAAACAATATAAAAATCTCTACCTCTTAACGAATAAGATATAAACGAGTAACAAAAGCTTCTTTAAAAAAAACAAGGTCTAAGATGCTATTTTTCTTCATAAAAATATTATACCAACTTTGAGGTAAAAAGTGCATATTTTGAATGATTTAGTTTTTAAAACATAATTTTTGTTAAATAATAAAGTCTCATTTAGACAAAATATCGTGTGAGAGTGAGAGTTAAAATGAGAAGCATAAGAAGTTATCTGAGCCCTTGATCATTATTAATCTTAAACTCACCAATGAATCTGCTTGATACGGTTATTGATCTGGTACATCTCGATGCATCTATCCAATGATGAAAATATCTTGTTACGCTTCTTATTTTAACTATATTTCTCGCTTAAACCCAACCCTTACTGTTATATACCTAAAAATCTCGAAAGAGATGACTTGTAACATGCATAGCATGTAAAAGTAAACAAATTCTAAACCATAAGCAAAAACCCTAACCCGTTTCAACCAACATCGCCCCCATAACATGACGTCACCGTCGTTGTCATCACCTCAATCTTCGACCATGTTTTGCAACTTCAAAATATATTCAACCGGTTGCAGAAATTCTAATGATTTATTTGTTTAAAAAAGTATTTAATAACTTAATCTAAATTCATAGGGTCTTTTCCCATTTTTGAAAAGAAATGAATAAATGGTTGTTAATAGGGTGTTCAAAAATCCGACTAACCTGATCAACCTAACCTAACCTAACCCAACGTGAAATAATTCAACCCAAAGCAACTTAATATGTCTAATCGAGTTGTAAATTTTTTAAAGCATAGGTATTGGGTTACTATTATTTAAACTCAACTCATATACACATATTTTCAATCTATTCACATCTCCATGTAACTCATTCGTATATATTTTCAGTAACTGTGAACAAAATTAAGTGAATGTAATATACGAAAGAAGTATAAATAAGTTGTATCAAATAGTTGATGATGAAAACGAAATTATGAACAGAAAAATAACATATTCAAGGTTAAAATAATATTTTAGTGTACCAAAATATCAATCCAATCGATTCAGGTTGGGTTATTGGATTGGGCAAATGTCTTAACCCAACCCATGAACATGAGCTAGCTGCCATTTGTTCATCTTCAACAACAGTAAATCGTGTTTTTAAGCTTTTCAAACGTAATAGAAGAAGGAACCAAATCAACTAATTCGAAAACATTATCTGATTCTAAACTCTAAATGGTCCATTTCCAAATCTTGATCCGAAGATCAACCGTGCATTCTGCATTTGAAGTTGCCAACGCCTTAATTCCATCACAAACAACTCTAATCGCTGCTTTTTTACTCATATGGCTTCCGATCTTCACCTTCACCTTCGAATCAAGCTCGATCTTCAATGCTAAACTTTTATTCTCCTTCAGATCATCCACTCTCTGCGCTCTTACAGCTGTCTTCAATATCGTCGAACTCTTCTTCGCCGTCACAAACGCCGGAATCGTCCCGTCGCCGATGACGCCTCCCTTGGAATTAATGGAAACCGAAACGGAATCGAAATAAAATACGATGTTTTTGTTAGGGTTACGAGCGGTTACGGTGAGGTTGAATCTGGTGGTGAGGTTGAATCGAGAGAGTTGGAGGGAGGAGACGGAGAAGGAAGGGCGGTGGGGGCGATAGAGGAGGAATAGTATGCCGCCGGCGATGGCGGCGAGAATGGTTGACAGAAGGATAATGAAGATGATCCAGAGACAACAGTAACAGTAGCAGCTCCGCCGGCTGCGGTGGGGACGGGAACGGTAGACTGGACGAGCGGCATTGTAGATTTGTGGTTTGCTGGCTGAGAATGTGGTGTTGACGTTGGCGGTGGTGGTGGTGGCGTTTGCGGTGGCGCCGGAGCCCTTGACGGCAGTTGGTTTTGTGTCCGGGAAGATTTTTTCTGCCATGGAGTTGCTTTCCGGCATCTTGCAGAAACTTTGTATTTATTTTGTTGATTATATAAATTTCTATTAAAAATTTATTTTATATTAACAAAATATTTTTGTTTAATATATTTAATTTAAATAAAATCAATATAAGTAGCAGAGTATCTTACGGTTACCGAGCCCTTGGTTAGTTGAGTTGACTTTAATAAATGCTACATTTTTCATTTTAACCCTTGAACTTTACAGCAACTTACGGAAATAACCCATTAGATCTAAGGGTGTGCAAAACCTGAAGCGAAAACAAATTGTTTTTGCAAAACCCGAAATCCGAGAAAAATTGGAAACCCTGCTTTTGCAATATTTGAGTGTGGATTGAGTTTGATTTTTGACCGCTCGAATCTTGCAAAAACCTTAAATTACGTTTTGAAAATCCTAGATACTAGTCGACTGTATTTTTTTCTTTCTAATTTTCTAAACTTGCTGTCGGTTTTTATCATTCCTTTCAATTGTTTGAATTCATCATCAAAATCAATTGAATATATATATAGAGAGGAGCGATCAAATGTAAACCGTCATCATTTGTGTAAACTATGTAAATCAATCTCATCCATCCATTTTTTTGATCAATGGTCAAGATTAGTTTATGTTATATTAGGAAATTAAAATAAATAAATAAATAAAAATTTATTTTATAATCTCTGTAAAGGCAAAATGGTAACTTTGGTTGTGGTTTTCTTAATGACAACCATATCATGTTATATCATTAAAATAATTTCAAAATATAAATAAAACACATCATAATCAATTCTATATAATGAATCCTTTTGAATGGAAATTAAAAAAAAATGTATTACATTACATGAACGAAATGGTTTTACAGTTTTATTAATACACTAATCAACGTAATCCTGATTAGATTTTGTCATTTTCATATTATTGGTAGATGGGTTTGTTTCATTTTGATAATGAAATTGTTTCATTGTTCACTAATTACACAAAATTTTCTTAGAAACCATGAAATTGTTTCATTTTCTTTAATCACTCATTTCATCGGCCAACATGGTTTGATGAATCATTTGTCATTTCACGCTATTGATAATGAAATTGCTTCACTTTTTGCTAATTACACAGGTTTTTCTTATTTATTTTTTTGAAATGGTTTCACTTCCTTCACGCACCCATATCATCATGCAACCATTTCATGATGCACTTATTTCATGCTACACTCATTTCATGTTGCACCCTTTTCATCATGCACCTATTTTCTCATGCACTCATTTCATAATCATTTTCACTTACTCCATGCACTAATTTCACCATTATGAAACCGGTTTCATGAATTTTTTCTGATTCTATTATTGATTTCATAGATTTATTAATCTAATAACTTACGATTTCATGAATCTTGGCAGTAATAAATCGAGACACAATATAATAAAATCCAGTTTTTAATATTATAATTTAATTAAATATTTAAATATTACTATTTATAAAATTTCCTTTATTATGTTACTTTAATTAATATTTATTAATAACTTCCATATTTAATAGAAAACAATGCAAATAACCAATATACCCTTAATGATTAAATTTAATTAGAAAAAAATGAAATTTTCTTATTGGTCGAAATTAGTTTACACGGTTTCCAAGAATTGCACGGTTTTCATTTGAACGTGCCTATATATATATAGATATATAGATATATATATATATATATATATGTGTGTGTGTGTGTGTATAGAGAGAGAGAGAGACACTTGGGATCACGTAAGATCAACCTGTTTTCGTGAGACCATTTTTTTACTTTTGAAATTTCACAGCAAAATGTTATGAAGGTAAAAAAAGTCGAATCTTCACAGCAAAAACAATGTGAAGATTGCCTTCACAGCGTTTTGCTGTGAAGTTTCAAATTTATAAAAGTGGTCTCATGGGTTTCATGAAAACATGTTTGTCTCACATATGATTTATAAGATTAAAAATAAAATTGACGGATGATGGTGGTTTGTATGGTTTGTACAAATAAATGTGATTTGCATTTGATCACTCTCTCTCTCTCTCTCTCTCTCTCTCTATATATATATATATATATATATATATATATATATATAGGGGCCTAATCAAATGAGAACTAATTAGTTTGTGGTAACTGTGAGAATCAATATTAACCACAAATCAATAGATAAATTAGGAAATTTATAATTTTGACAATTTTGAATTAAAATTTTAATGCAAGGATATTTTTGGTATTTTACAACTTTCCTCCCTCCTCTCTTCTCTCTCCGGCCACCGTCCTCCGGTGATACTACAATGGTATCACAATGCATCATATATGTACTTGGGTATCACATTGATGTCGTTTGTATGGTCGATCGAATATGTAACACTGTGGTATCACTACGCATCTTATATATGATTAGGTATCACAATGTATCTTTTGTTTAACAGAGTCAATATTTTTAGGTATCACAGTGGTATCATAGTGGTATCACCGGAGGACGGTGGCCGGAGAGAGAAGAGAGGAGAGAGGAGAATTTTAAAATACCAAAAATATCCTTGCATTAAAATTTTTAATTTAAAATTACCAAATTTATAAATTTCCTAATTTATCTATTGATTTGTGGTTAATATTGGTTCTCACAGTTACCACAAACAACTCAGTTCTCCCTTGAATAGTCCCCTATATATATATATATATCGTATAAACTATACCTGAATCAACGCATCTCAACCCGAAACTCGTCCAACCCAACCTAAAGCAATCCTAAACATATATGTGTGTGTCAATTTAAAAGTGTTGTGATGAGTTTATAAGATTTTTTAATTTCTTAATATATTTTTAAAAACACTTTTGAAACAAATGATCATATGAGTTACTTTATATAACAATATTAGAAAAAGTGTCATATAAAATGATTAATAGGACAAGTTGTTTCAAATATATAACAAGTTTGTTAAGACGCTAAAAAACATCTTATAAACTCATTACAACATTTTTAGATAAGATACACAAATATTCGGTCTTATAAAATAGTCTATTATGACACAAACACTTTTGACGTCGGATAAAACCCGACTCTAGCGTGTAGCTTATTTGGCAAAAAAGTGAGATAATTTTACCCAAATACAAGACAAATCCTGAGATCGATCTCATGTCTTACACTAGTCTCAATCGTTAAGTGAGCCAAAAATGTCACCTCATATTGGTGTCTTTATAGACAGGTTTCGTATCAGTATAATTGCTAGTATTTTCACACCAAATTAATAAAAAAACCCCACAAATTTTGGTTACAAAATCCAAACACCACAATCACTTAGAACGCAACAAAAAAAGGGAGAATTTCAGAGTACATATAGTTCTCCATTCCTTTGTTGGGCAAGCCTTTAACTTCTCTACGTTTTTAGTTGGTTAACGGAAGATTTGAACCGATAATCTATGAATTCAAATACCGTTAAACTGACGCTCGACGTCTGTTGCTCGCTAAGAATTTCTACCTAAAAAATTCGACAAAAAATACATAAAATCGCCATCACCATCCACAGGTCGCTCTACTTCATCGTTGCAATCCGCTTGATTTTCTTGACCTTTCTTGTAAGATCTTCACTCCCATGTACCTGCATTGCATTCCATATATATATACGTATTTTCGTACATATTGTATAATAATTACATGTATATATGTACCAAAAATCCTAGAAACTGAATGCATTATTAAATAGAACGGTACCTGCCCAACATCATAACTGTGGCTTGAGGATTTGTGCCAGGGGACTCGTCAAAAGTGGACCCATCAATGACTCGAAGCCTGTGCACACCCATGACTCGATAAGCAGTGTTCACCACCTGACCCACATGGCACCCGCCATGATAGTGCCAGATTGTGATCACTGTATCTTTACAAAACTGCTCAAGTGACTCTGTGTCGTTTGTATGTCTGGGTATCAGATTAACGTTGGCGGTGACACTCATGTTGAGCAGTTTGTTGACGGTTTTGTTGTCACATTGCGTGAAGTTGAGGAAGGGTTTTGACCTCACTAGTTTCTCCATCATTCGGATCCCGTTAACGCACCCTCTTAAATCTTTGGCGTGGCTAAAGTAGTTAAACGTGACGGATGGGTTGTCGTCCGCGTTGGTATTGATCAATTTGAGCTCCCCTTTCGACATCGGGTTTGCAATCTTTTCCAAGAGGAAACCTCCGTGAAATGCTTCATGCGGGATATCTTTCTTGTTTCTCTTGTACAATTCGATCGCTTCATGTGTTCTTTTCTTTGGAGGAAGCGTCGAAAGTTGTCCAATCTGTATTTACAAATAACACGTAATCACATAAACCGTCGCAAATATATATTTTCGGTATCCGTTGCTAAAAGAGTTTTGCGACACTAACCTCAGCTGAAGCAACACCGTGATGGCAGTGAATGCTATCCTTAGATTGACCATAACCACTACTCGCTTCAACATACACGCCGTGTTTCGTAATCCCGACGGTTTCAATCAGAGACTGTTTCACAGGTCTGTTGAAAGGAACGTAAATTGCATTCATCGGATTATCCACCATGTCTTTCCCGACAAATTTGTTATCGTGCACCACCGAGATGTTTAGTTTCTCGAGATCGGCCTGTGGTCCGATCCCGCTAAGTAATAGTAGATGCGGGCTCCCGATGGCTCCACACGTTACGATAACCTCACTCCCTCGCCTCCTAGAAATAAAAGCCTCATGTTTATCCCCATTTTCGTCATGGAAAACCACTCCGATTGCCCTCGGTTTCTTCCCTATATATATTTGAATACGTTTTATTTATTTTTATCGCAATTAAAACGAACAACTGGTTTTATGAAAAGAAATACATAATAACACGATGTAACACGTACCAGTTGTGTCAAACATGATGTTTTGAACTTTCGCGTGAATCAACACGTCGAGATTTTGATGGTTTGCCGAGGCTAGTAACTCGGCAGCGGTGTGTCTCCGACCGTACTTGTCGAAAATGGTTCCACCAACCTTCGTACCATACAAATGGTCGTATGTGAACCCGTTATCGGGGGAAACCCCAATATCCAACAGACCGTCGTGAACCGCTCTTTGCCACGGTTCGAATATGGGTTCATGAACAACTTGTTTTTCGACCCATGGGTACGATTCATTGACCAATTTGGCATCCCACCCTACCCTCTTAACATAACTACAAAAAATAGATGGTTAGTAAGTTTCTGTTTAGCATAAATTGATAATAAAAGCTATAAATTAAATATAATAAATTAAAATTTAGTTATAAGAAAATAAATTGATAACGAAAATATATAATCAATAATAAAATTGTGATAACCTTGAGAACCGGTGCATCATATGCTATTTTACATGATTTTTTTATCTACAAATTTAATTTAAAATGAGATGTCATGTTTAAAATGAAATGGACCAAAGAACCTTTGACTTAGCGGTAATCTGAGTCTCTTACCTCCTAATAAGTTCAGAGGTTCAAACCCCAACAATAGTAAAGAGAGTGTGTAAGTTTATTTGTTGCATTTGTCGTATACAAAATATATTATATAAAAAATGGAAGGGGCAAATAAGGAAATCAAATAAATGGTTCTTTTCAAACCGAAAGGGGCAAAAATGGAAAACCAACTAATTTTTTCAATTAGAAAAAGGGTAAAAAAGGAAAGTAAAAAAATAGTTGTCCTACAACATTGATGTGAATTGGTACAAATGGGTCGACAATAAATGTGTTAATCCTTGTCTCACATGCCCACTTTTAATGTTGATTTGGTTCTTGATCACCTACCCCCACCCCTACTATTTATTATTTTGAACCATAATTTTAATGCCCCATTTGTTTTTACAACATCAAATCTAACATTAAATTTAACATCAATTCACATTAAACAAATTGAAGGATTGATACTGACAAATTAAACAGATCAGTAAAACGAGGCATACATCAAATGATATTAGAAAGATATTTGTGCAATGTAACGAGATATATCTTGATTTTAATGTTTTATTTTGTCTTTTTTGGTCTCTGTCGGTGTCATAATACGAATTTATATGATTAAACAGATCAGTAAAACGAGGCATACATCAAATTGAAGGACTGATACCGACAAATTAAACAGATCTGTAAAACGAGGCATACATCAAATAATACTAGAAAGGTACTTGTGTAATATCTTGATTTTAATATTTTATTAATATTGTTTCTGTCAATGTTATATTATGAATGTATGTGATTTTGAGTAAACAATAATGTTTTTCTTAACAAAATATAAATTTGAAAATATCATGATATATGTATATATATATATATATATATATATATAGTTATCATTTTTTGTGTAATTTTTTTAATTCAATTTTTTTATTGTAATTTAATTTAGGTTTAATGACGAAGTAATTTAATTTTGGTTTGATAATATAATTTTCATAAAGATAATAACTAAGTATTCTGTTAAAACTCAATAATTATCTTAATTATATTTAAAATAAGAATTTTATTCTGTATTTGATTACATTTATCTACAGTTAATTACACAAATTCAAACATGGAGCTTAGTAAGTTATACTTACGTATAAGTTACTTGTAATCTTGAATTTCAAGTAACGTGCATCAATAAGCAGTACTTCATATATAAAAGATGGTTTTTAAGAGTTTTTGTCAAATGTTTTATAATATAGTATAGATATTTATGCTTAAAATAATATTGGTTAAGTATGATAATTTATCATAAAAACTGTAACGGGTAAAATAATATCGAATAACATTAATATCCTCAACATCTTTTATTAATGCAAATTAGTCAATGGTGGGATCTAACTTGGAGTTATATGTCACCAAATCCTATTCTCTATCCTTGAAATATAAGGGAAAGGGAAAGGAGGTGGTCCATATTTAATGATCTTTTTTTCTAAATTAAAAAAATGAGTTGATGTGAGAATTGTTGTTTCTTATAAATCTTAAGTAATGGGTTACAAATAACTTTCACCATGATTTTAAGTTGGATTCGAATTTATTGGGTCAATCCATTACCTTGGGCTTTGGGGGTGTTACAGTTGGGACTCAAATCCCATGTTATTTCAAAGACAATGAAACTTATTGCATTAATTCCAGTAGTTGGTTGATTTCAATGTCAGCTCCAGGTTTTGGGCGGCCCATCTGTTTACCGTGTCCAAGCATAAAGCCAAAGACTTCACATGATTTGTATGTTTCTTTCTTGGTGGTAGTGTGGGGGGCGGGGGCGGGGGCGATGGTATAGTGATGGTATAAGGCTATTTTCATTCATATTCAACTGAAAAACTGTAACTTAAGCTTTTAGTTTTTTTATAAATATAAAAATACTTTATTTAATTAGGATAAATAAATCAAAACAAAATGTATTTTGTTTCAATTCTTATTTTGAAAAACATACTATATTAACTAAATATATAGTTATAAAGTAACAATCTATTAATAAAAAATATCTTAAAAAAGGCCAACCACAGAGGCTAGCCAGCCCGTCAAATTATGATTTTCGTAAAACCGTTGTCAAATAACCCCTTGGCTTCGTGCCCCCATGGTCTATATAACACGCTTGTTTTATGATATTCGGGTTCGAGTAGACGATAGCCTTGTGGATGGGCAATTTTGTCTTTTCAAAAGGAAACATATGTACAATTTATACATACAGAGGCATATCTAATAATTTTTCAGAGTGGTATCACAAAATAAATATCATAAGAATCTAACGTTTTATTTCACATATTTTCGTTATATGCCTTTGAAGTTTTACCGTTTTAGTTTCATCAAAAAGAATTTCTTATGGTTCCATATTTTATGACCTAAAAACTTAACTACACTCGGTCCATCATTTTCGCGGTTTCAACCACATCCTAAGGGTAGGTTCGTCTTTATATACATATACAGGCACGAGTCGCTGTCATCTAGATGACGAAAGTGACAAAATATATGGATATAGAAGTATAAGAAAAACTTTTAATGCATATATAATAAGTCATTAATACATCATGGATGAAAATAGTGATAAATTCGCGATGAAATTCGTTTTAAGGCATTAAAATTAGAACTCATATAATGTATATAGTACAAATTCATTAATGCACAAAACCACTATGCTTTTAGAACCATTAATCCATTATCAACAATAATTATTTAAGTAGTTAATTATGCATTATATATAAGGACAAATTCATGAAAAAGTAACGTACTTTAATTTGATTCATATTTTGGGTAACATACTCTCAAAACTTCCATTTTACTACCTAAGATGTAAAGTTTTAAACATTTAAGTACCCGAGCAGCCGATTAAAGCATTAACCGGCTACCATGCTGATGTGACGAGTGATGAGATGAAATTGGATTGAATAACAAATAATATTGAGTTGAATACCACATCACTTGCCACATGAGCATGATAACCGGTTAATGCTTCAACCTGTTACCCGAGTACTTAAATGTTTAAAACTTTACATCTTAGGTACCAAAATGAAAGTTTTAAAAATACTTACTCAAAATAGGAATCAATTTAAGGTATGTTATTTTTTCATGCAATTTGTCTTTTATAAGACCATTATATATGAGAATAGTCATATGAAAACATTTTATTTCAAATAATGTCATATTTTATAGAACGTAAAAGAACTTGTTGGGACGTCGAAGAAATTTCTCTATCAACTTATTATAACACCTTATCTACTACGATATACAATTGTTTGGTTATATAAACTTAAGTCTTATAAAACAATACTGATAAGGGCATCTCCGACCCACCACTGAAACACTAAAACAGAGGTTATGTTACTCGAATCTACCACCAATCTGTAATCTTTTGAGTAAATGGATACGACTTCAATTACATTTGGAGGTTCGTTATTCATGGTCTCTAAAAAATGTGTACACTGGCTTTTAGTATTTCGAGTTTCAGTCGGATGAATGAGCCCAAACTTCATTGTTTTTTTAGACCAGTGTTAAAGATGATCTTAATACGATATTTATACACATTTGACATTATATAAACCCGATTTTGTGGTTTAAACGTTTCAATTAAACGATTCTTGGTTTCAAAACAATGATGAACAAGAAGAGATTCACGAAGCTTTAAAGAGTTGTACCTTGCGCTTGCTCGTGTGTAAAATCCCGCATTGATGGCAGTACCACCACCCAAAACCCTAGCTCTTGCGTTGAAGACTCCATCCGTGGACACAAAGAATTGTGAAGCAGAAGTATTTGAAAGATCCGCAAGGGTAAGATGGAAATTTGCCAAAAATGACACATTTCTATTTGCAAATGGAACACCACCTCGTTCCACCAATAAGACCTTATACTTTTGGGACAATGTGGCGGCCAACGGACATCCGGCGGTGCCTCCGCCAACGACAATGTAGTCATAATACACCTTTCCGTGGCCGCCGCCACCGGTGGATGGTGACGGTGGTGGTGGTGAGAAGGAGCTTGATGGTCGGATGAAAGGGTACTTAGTTTGCCAGGGTGTGTATTCACCTGCATTTTCAGAAGTGAAATTACTATATTGCCCTTGGAACAAGATTTGTGATTTGTTAATGTTGGTTTTATAAAGTTATAAATTAAAAAGCTGGATTTAATGGTCTGACTGAAAATTTGACTTGAGTTTTGATAGATACCGTGTATTTGAAGTATGTATGTATATATATATATATATATATATATATATGTATATATGTATGCATATGTATATGTATATATATATATATGTATGTGTGTGTGTGTGTATGTATATATGTTAACGGGAATGTAATAAAAAGTTTTATGTGGGTCTTCTTCCTTGAAGAACAAAAGGAGATAGAAAAAACCCTAAAAAATGATGCCTTCTCTTGACAATAAAATATTGATATAAAGGTCTGACAGAAAATTTGAGTTGCGTTTTGTTAGATACTCAGTGTGTGTGTGTGTATATATATATATATATATATATATATATATTGGTATGTCATAGAAGTTTTATATGGGTTTTCCTTGAAGAACAAAATAAGGTTGAAAAAACCCTAAAAAAATGGTTTCTTCTCTTTGACAAGAATATTGAAGAAATCTTTTCCAATAAAGGTGTAACCTTTTGTGCCAAAAAACCTGAAGCTTTCAACCACAAACCCAGAAATAGAATGAAGTAAAAACAAGAACCAACAAATCTTCAGCCCTTAATTATTATATACACATACATTACATATATATAGAGATTATACATATGTACATATGTGTGTGTGTGTGTGAGAGAGAGAGAGAGAGAGAGAGTGTGTGTAGAGAGAGAGAGAGGAACCTTGAGAGGGGGTGAAGAGGGTGGCAAGAGAAGAAGATAAGAGAAAACTGAAAAGAGAGAGGTTGGTGATTGCCATAAGCTTGAAATTTTCTGATGAGTTGGAGTTGTGGCCAACTCTGGTTGGTCTTGTTGTGTGTGCAAACACCCTGCTTCTTACATTCAAATCATCACATACTCTTTATATAATACTCTCCATCCTCTCAATTCTGTACATATATATATATATACAACTGTAAATAATATATATATATATATAATATTAAAAGAGAGAAGTAAATAATGGCATAAATTATTGTGCAGAGTTGTAAAAGAAGAAGAATTATGGCATCAATAATGTGAGGAAGATAAAGGAAGAGAGAGAAGTGCAAGTGAGGAAGTCAATTAATGACCGCTCCATCTTCCTCCTACACATATATGAATACCATGAATGAATGAATGAAGGTTTTACAGATGAGTTTGGTGTGCTTCAAATTATGGCACTTGGATTAAATATATGTAATCACACTTTATCAACAAATTCTTTCATAACACAAAACGCATCAAAATATATATATATATATATATATATATATATATAGAGAGAGAGAGAGAGAGAGAGCATTAAGAGAAAAACCCTAAAGTAAATGAAAAGTCAAAGAAACACTCCAATAACTATTCACCTGTATACATGTGAACACAAGACAATTTACTTGAATTCGTGTACCACTTTATTACTTGAAGGATGATATTGAGACTAATTGTATACTTGCTGGTGGTCTTGATTGTAAGTCTGTGCATGGGTGTGTGAAAACGGCTCCGACCAAGTATGCACATTTGCATACAAATAATTTGTTCGGTGTGCACATGTGCATAACATGGACACGTGTATAGGAATCAGAAACAACTTCAGTTACTTGTATGTACATATGTACATCATATAGATAGATAGTTATCAGAATGTTTCTCAAATTTTCATTCTTATAAGTTTTCCAGAACTCTCTCTATCTATATATACATATTGCATGTTATTCGATAAAGATACATTGGGATTCATTTACTCTAATAATAGTCCTAATTATAACTAATGGTTATGATTAGAAGATTTTGTATGAAGGGTGCATAAAACCTCCAACATTAATGTTGATAATAGATGTTTCAGGAATGGTATGTAGGTGTATAAATGTTTAAGTTTTGGTTATTATAAAAAACATATATATATATATATATATATATATATATATATATACACACATGTATATATGTATGTATATGAGTTGTCCAATGGATGGCATCATCCATGTTCAAAGCATTCATCAATTCTGCAATAAATATGACAACATGTCACATAAAAATACTATAATTGCTTCCTCAAATTTGTTATTGTGAAGAACAGAGAAAAAACATAGAAAGCATGTCGCGTGATTTAGTTTAAGTATAAAAATATGTAATAGGTGAATAACGATATTCAAATATTCTTCTTAGAAAACTTTATTCGTAAAAGTCGTGTATATATGGTTTAAAGCAAACAAACATAAAAAAGGGTTATTGTCGATTTAGGTATATAACTTTACATACGATTTTAATTGAACTTATAACCTCTTGATCTATTACAGAAAAATGGTTCCACACTCAGTTGAAGGTCATGCATTCAATCAAAGTTTCATTTAAGGTTCTATATCAAAATATACCTATTGTCAATGAAGAGTACATGGGATGACTCAACACACCAATGGTTTGCATTACAAGATTCAGCCAACTGGCTAGCATGACTAAAGAATCGCACATTTGTAACGATATATAATCATTATCTTAATGACAGATAACGACGAGGCTCAAATGTGGACCCATCCACACAATGTCTGATCCAAGATTTTTGATGTTGAGAGACAGGATTCGGGAGATATTTCTTGATAGGGGGCGAGAACAATAAGTTCGGGATAAAAAACTATAAGGTAACGTTTTTTTGGTTTTGACTAGGGGTAGTTAACCCCTTTGATCTTTATGTGGATCCACCAATGTATCCACACCCCTTCCACTGACATTCGTACAATGTTGACAATCCACTTATTATTATGAGAAAGACATACTACCTATTACCTTCTCATATGAGATTTACACACACACACATATATATATATATATATATATATATATATATATATATATATAG
>NC_037531.1:19591780-19675011 GCF_001531365.2 Cynara cardunculus var. scolymus | reverse complement strand
TTATTATAATTTAATTTAGATTTAATAATAAATTAATTTATTTTTGATTTAATAATTTTTATAAGGATAATAATTGAGTAATCTGTTAGAACTCAATGATTATCCTAATTATATTTTATATTTTTATATTTAAAATGAGATGTTTATCTGCAGTTAGTTACACGAATTCAAATATGGAGTTTTAATAAGTTGTACTTATGCACAATTTACTTGTAATATTAAATTTTAAGTAATATGCATCAATAAACAGTATTTTGTGCATAAAAAATGGTTTTTAATGTTTTTGTCAAATACTTTATAATATATATATATATATATATATATGTGTGTGTGTGTGTGTGTGTGTGTGTATGAGTTGTCCAATGGATGGCATCGTCTATATTCAAAGCATTCATCAATTCTGCAATAAATGTAACAAATGCCACATAAAAATACTAGAATTCCTTCCTCAAATCTATTATTGTGAAGAACAGAGAAGAAACATAGAAAACATGTCGCATGATTTAGTTTAAGGATAAAAATATGTAATAGGTGAATAACGATAATCAAATATTCTTACTTCGTAGAAAACTTTATTCGTAAAAGTCGTGTATATATGGTTTAAAGCAAACAAGAACAAAAAAGGGTTATTGTCGATTTGGGTATATAACTTTACATAAGATTTTAATTGAATTTATAACCTCTTGATCTATTACTTTTAAAATGGTTCCACACTCAGTAAAAGGTCATACATTCAATCAAAGTTTTATTTAAGGTTCTGTACCAAAATATACCTATTGTCAGTGAAGAGTACATAGGATGACTCTACACACCGACGGTTTGTATTGCAAGATTCAGCTAACTGACTAGCATGACTAAAGAATCGCACATTAGTAACGATATATAATCATTATCTTAATGACAGATAACAACGAGCCTCAAATGTGGACCTATCCGCACAATGTATGATCCAGGATTTTTGGTGTTGGGAGATAGGATTCGGGAGAAATTTCTTGATAGGGGGCGAGAACAATGAGTTCAGGTTAAAAAACTATAACTCAACTTTTCTTGGTTGTGATTTGGGGCAGTTAACCCCGTTGATCTTTATGTGGATCCGCCAATGTATCCACACCCCTTCCACTAACATTTTGTACAATGTTGGCAATCCACTTATTCTGGGAAAGACTCACCACCTATTACGTTCTCATATGGGATTTACGTGCTAGTTGGCCTCATGGACGACTAATTGACACACATCTTTAGCTTTCTTTCGCCAACAAAGGGTCTTCATTTACGTTCGTGTCCTTCGCGAGTACAAATAAACCTAATATGTATAAGGTAATTAATAACCTAATAAATGTAGCCTCTAAAGTTGAAACACGTGACTTACCCTTTAAGCACTCGATATTCATTACCTTTCAGTGGTTATTGCTTACATCATAGGCAACCCAGTAGATCCCCACCCTACACCATTTTTTTGTTTTTATAGGTCGGGTTTAAAGAAGCCATAACCAACGACCAAGAAAACAATGGATCCCCACATTCCATACTCGTTTAAAAATGATGTTTTTGTTAGAATAAGTTTCTAATACCATAAAGATTACACAATATTAATTAACCAGGGGATGTAAAAGTGATATTGTTGACGGGCAATAACAAAAAAACTCAATCAGTTTATGATATAAAAATTAAAAGAAAACGTATCTGATTTCATTGATGATCAGTTGATTGATTGGTTATTACAAATCGTGCTCCACATTCTAATATTTTATGTTTAATATACCTGCAATCTCTCATATGATTTCACTAATGAAAGGAAGATCCTTATATATTCATAGTGAGAGATATCATAGTAATGTGAACGTATTGGGAAACCCAGTATATTATGTTAAGAACTCGACCTTTTCATGAGAACCACTTCACAATCATCGATGGCTTTGATCCAACGACGTGTGAATAAAGGTTTTTTAGGGACATTTTGGTCTTTTGGTGTTCTGCATAAGGGCAACATTGCATGCATTAACATGGTAGTTTTCTTGTTGATGTATGTTAAAGTTTGTCAACGTATATGTTTAGGTTCAGTGTTTTTTTTCTATTAAGACATCTTAAGATTTGTGTCTAATACATCGTTTCACTGTTCCAACAGTTTTTAAGGGGTTTTTATAGTTCTCACGAAGATGAAAGTTATCACATGATCTAGAGTCCCATACTTCCATACTAATAACACATTGTCACCTCATCCAACCAGGGATGGACCGACGATTTTTTTTTTTTTCAAATGGTGGCACCATTTGACTATAAGAAACAAATATAGGGAAAAAAAATCAAATGGTGAAATGGCTGTAAGAAACGAATGTAGGAAAAAAATTCAAACTGTGGCACCATTTGACTAATAAATGACACTAACAGGATTTGAACTCGGGTATGGGGTGGAATAAAAGTCTTGCAAATCAACTCTACCAAAGAAAACATGTTCACATTGTAGTTTCAAAATACATACAGTGACATACAACAAATTAATATGGTTGCATCTTTCACGAACCTAAATCTTTTTACCTTTCGACGGAGAAATAATACGATGGCACGTGCCACCGTTGGCACCACTGTAGATCCGTCCATGCATCCAACAGATTTAACATGTATTTTGAACGTTTAAATCCTCTATTATTGTGTTTTTGTACATCGACGAAGGGGATAAATTATTTTTTATTATTTTTTTAAAATATTATTTTATTTGTTTATTCAGTAAAATTCATTGAGCAATTATTGTTAACCATCTACCCATGTTTGACTCCAATTTTCATAATTCTTATTGTACCTTTTGATCATTTATTGTATATTAACTCCCATTGAAATTATTCATCTTGTACTATTTACTTTTTTATGTACATACATAAGTTTAAAAATTTTGACCGTAATAAATATGATCTATATCTCAGGTTCAGGCGTCGATAAACACATTGAACTATCCATGTAGCTGCCTATAAATAAAGGGAATTTGTTGGAACAAAAAAGAGTCATGCAGAATAATTAAGTGGTCAGAATGATTAAAAGTCTCTCATGATATAATACAAAATGAAATATAATTGTTCGGTTATTGTTTTACAATGAAATTATGACGTTAAATGGTTAAGGGGTGTCCATGATACAAAATCATTCAGAGACTTTTAGAATCATTAAGAGACAAGACTTTTTTTTGTCAAATAATATTTACCTCTTAAGAATTCAGATGCTGACTCTTAATTGAACTATTAAAAAGTAAACAAACAATCTTCAAGATGCTCTAACGATTTTGAAGAGTTTAATGATTTTATTAACGATTTTCAATCGAGTAACTAAATTAAAAATGAAGGAAAAATCCTTACTATTTATCGTCATTTGTCGTATTTTTATTTTTGAAATTTTTGGAGTAAAGTACAAGTTTAGTCCTTGAAGTATTCATTAATTTGCAGGTTTAGTTTAATAAGGAAATATTTTGCACTTTTGGCCCCAAATACCCATTTTCACACCATTATTGTTGGTTATTCATTGCAATAATCAGTTAAAAAAACCATGTCCATGACTCAACACCTTAAATTAACTAGGGGTGAGCATAGACGGGTACCCGCCCTTTTTGACAGGAATCGGAACCGGAACCGAAACCGGAACCGGCGGTTCTTGAGATATTGGAACCGGAACCGGTTAGAGCGGTTCTTAAATTTTTGGAACCAGAAACCGGTTCCGGTTCCGGGTACCCGCTTCCTAAAATGTTAAAATTTTGTTATTTAGAAATAAAAAATAAAACATTGCCAAAAACACTAAATAAATAAGCAAGAATACAAATTATACAGAATAATGGTTACAAATATTAATTAACGATTACAAACCATAATAGACTAATAGAAAATGTTCAAAGTTTAACGATTACATACTAWAATGGTAATTGTTCAAAGTTTAACGATTACATACTATGAATCCAAGTGAACACACAATTTGAAAAATACGAATCATTTTATATGAAGAATTTAGATGAAGATTGAAGATGGACGACGTGCTTTTAAGATGTAAACCTAATATAAATTTGGTATTAAAAAATAATAATTATTTTTTTATTGAAAAATACTGGGTACCCGGCGGGTAACGGTTCTGAAAAATTGAGAACCGGAACCGGAACTATTCTCAATCGGTTCCGTATTTTAGGAACCGGAACCGGAACCGGAACCACTTATATCGGTTCCGGTTCTGGAACCGGCGGTTCCGGTTCTATAGCCGGGTACCCGGTTCCGCTGCTCACCCCTAAAATTAACCCATCAAAATGGAACGAAGCTGAAATCCAATTTCATTTCCTGTGAATTCACTATGTGCGATTCAAAAAAAATTATTACTGTTTTTTAGATCTGAAATTTCATCCATTGTAAGCTGTTGAAATTCTATGACTAACTTCAATTGAACACTGTTTTTTTTTCTTTTTTCCACCTCATTTCCTCCTGTATTGTAACCCATCTGCAGCAAAAGCACTTGGGTTATGACGTACTGGTTAAGCCTCAAATGGAAGTAGCGGAAAATCTCATATACCCCGAGTTCGCATCTAAACGTTGCCAAATCTGTTAGATTCACCAATATTAAACAAACATACGCAAATTGGTTTGGACTTAGGTTTGTCTCTTTGATTTTGTCCGTCATGATCCTGTACATCACTATTTTTCTGTAAATCATGTTCTTACGTAACTGTAAATAGGGGTGCTCACGGTCCGGGTTGATCGGTTTGGAGCCGTTTTAACAACCTAACCCAATGTTGGCGGTTTGAAAATTTTTAACCCAACCCGACCCGTTCGGGTTGTGTTTAAACAATGTAAAATCACATAAAAATAAAGGAAACTTTCCTTTGAAATACGACCGGTCATTCAAGATAATATGCAAGTTCATCAAATATTTAGATATTACAATAAAAATGTTTAAACCAAATGATAATACATCAATCAACAACAATAGTTTTAGACGTTTCCAACCCCGATGCTTTCGCTTTCTTGACGTTGAGGTTGGTCATGTCATGATTGTCATCTACAATTCAAAGCTAAAGTTAAGGTCGGGTTCATCGGGTTGTCAGGTTGGTCGGGTTTTTTTGGGCCTGACCCGATTCCAACCCAATAAGGTCGGGTTGGCTAATTTTTTTATCGATCATGCATCGGGTTACCTCGGGTTGGGTTTTTTTTTTTAAATTCGGGTTGGGTTTTTTTTAAATTCGGGTTGGGTTAGTCGGGTTCATCGGGTTTTTGAGCACCCCTAACTGTAAATATACAGGGTAAATATGTAAATTAAATGGTAGCACAGCAGAGAAAAAGATGACATGGCAATACCTTATTAGAGAAACATGAAAGAAATAGGGAATAGGTAATAGGATATTTTTTCATTAAGTGAATTTATTTCGATACCTAACCAAATTACTGTTACACCATTATACCATGTGTAAGCGTGACTAAAAATAAATGTTCGATGTAGAATCGAACTTAAATATTCATCCATAACTTAAACCCGTTACACAACCTGTTTAGTTCATTCATTTTACCATCGACACACGATAGTGACGCATTGAGTGTTCCTAATGCGCATTCATTCTACAATCTATGCACGATATCGACATATCTTGGTCATCTCAAGTGGACGATACTGATTGAGATAGGCAGGTTAAAGAACCGTACGAGGTTTTAGGGTTTTAATTTGACATAATTAGTTTAGTAATTTACCAATTTTATCTCATCTTCCAAATTTTTGTGCCACCTATTTTAATGGGACAAAAAAATACATATTTGTCCCACTCAACCGAATGCACAATTTACGCACTGCTCGACCCGAATCGAGCAATTTTTTTCATCTCGAAAGTTGAGAAAAACAACACAGGCATTCATCCACCCACATATGTGCAGAACATTTGGTGATCCAACAATAACACCCCACCAATGTAATTGCAAAAGTAAAGATTTTATGTGGTGAGAAATGAATCAGATAATAAATATTGACATTCAATGTTTGTGACATAACCAAAAGACACTTTTGCCCTCACCTTTAAAACAAGTGTCAGGGCATCTCCAATGGGTAATACCAGGTTTTACATCAAATCCATAAAAACTGGTGTAAAATTTGGTGCAAACAACAAATCATTTTTTGATGGGTGACACGGAACTTTATACCAAAATATAAGATTCTAGGTATATTCCTTTTTATCTGCTCTAATGCTGGTGTAAATGAACGGTATTACATCCAATTCAATGTGTTCCAATTCATTGCAATATAATTTAAGATTTTATGTGGTAAGAAATGAATCAAATAATAGATATCGACATTCAATATTTATGACATACAAAAAGACACTTTTGCCCTCCCCTTCAACAAGAAGTGCTCAAGCATGGAGGTTAGAGGGTCCAACACCAATTGAAGGTATGGGAGATTATGTACTTTCTTTTTATGTCTATTCATACACATCTTGTGAAAGTTCAACAACATCAAAGGGATTTTGGTCCACCAAGTGATGATGGTTATGGCTTATTCCATATACCCATTATGGCTTAATGGCTTACAGATTAATCTGTAAAGAAATACTTTTGTATGGTTGTATGAATAAATTGTCTAGACTGTTAAGCTCATTAAGCCGTAATTACACAACTTAACCAAGTATGGCAATCATTAAGAAGTTCCGTTTGGTAAAGTCATAAAACCAGCACATAAACTTATTTTTTTGAAACGTTTTTTAAAGTAGATTTTTCTTTTTTAAGGAGGCCACTAATATATATTTTTCCAAATAATTTCTTAAAATGCCCTGTTAAACCGTTTTATATTGACATCTAACATATCAACTAGCTCTTACCAAACGTAACCAGTTTATTAGCCAACAATTTACATTTCAGCTAACAACTAGCTTACAAGAGCATCTACAACAGATTCTTCAAAATAAAGAATCAAAAATTCAAAATCTACAAAAGAAAATTACATTCGCTTCTCCATTTTGAAAATTAAAAACACTGATTATATTATTAAAATATTTCATACATTTAATAAAAATACTATTTATCTCTCTTAAACATTTAATTTCAAATATTTTTATTGATAAAATATAATAAAAACAATATTTTTTCTCTCATGATAAAAAAAAAATTTAGTTCTCTAAATTTCGAAAATTTCACACATTCTCTCATACTTTCTCTATTTAGAAAGGTTTTTAAGATTCCGTTGAAACAAAAAACTTGCTCAACAGTGAGAAGTGGATTGTCTTCAAGAGTGATGACTAGCACCATTCTGGTCGATCCTGTACATGATTTGGACGCACCGTAATCAGATTGTCTTCAAGAGTGAGAAACGGAAGTTAACGGAGATAGTGTTTGAAATGCAATGCAGATGCTTCGAGTATATTGCAGGTGGGTCACGAGGCAGAAAGTTGGACCGGGCGACGTGGATCACTGACCCAGTGGAGGCTAGGCATTAATTTGTTGTTCGTTTTTTGCTTTGTGTGACGACCCCGATCGAGCCTGTCGTGTCCGTCATTTGCATTTGCTTGGTCGTTCCAGTGTGGTTTGCGTTTTGTTGTTCTCATCTCTTGTTGGTTTGCTTCTTGCAAACGTCTGGTGGATGTGGTTTTTTGTTTCTTTTGGTGTTCCTCTTTGTTAATATTAACCAAATACTCGGGTACTTAAATGTTTAAAATTTTACATCTTAATATCAAAATAGAAATTCTGAAAGTACGTTACCTAATATAGGAATCAAGTTAAAATATGTTATTTTTTCATGCAATTTGCCCTTTATACTGTATAATATAAAAACAACATACACCGAAAAGACATACGAGTAAACAAAAGACATAAATTATGACACAATATTTTTGGTTTAAATGCTACATTAAATGTTGACAACAACTCTTTTATAGTTTTAATCTTAAAAGAAATAAAGAAATCTTGAATTAGAAACAACATCTTTCGCCTTTCAATTCGGAATCAAAACCTTTCCTTTCTTAAATCTTGTTCTTCATTGATTTTGAAAGTTCCAACATTGATACGTTGCTTTTCACCCCATAATTATATATACATAATTAAAGGGTCTTTGTCTTAATGGTATCGTAGTCTTTGGCTTACTAGAAAATCAGGGGTTCAAACATCACTAAAGATGATAAGGGTGTGTGTGCGAATCATTTGCCGTATCTAAATATTATATACTTCAAAAAAATTATATACAGATAAACAATTATCTTATTTTAGAAAATATATAGATTTAGGAAAATGCTTCGAATTATGCAAAACTCTTCTTTAAAACTGAGGGAAATAGAAGAAAGAGAACGAATCTTCAAGTTTGTGAAAGAAGAGATAAAAAAAATATAACATACCTTTTATAGATGTTCAACACAACTTCAATGAGTAAGGTTGGGTTCACGTGAGACAAGATTGTTTTCGTGAGACACAATTTTTACACTTAAAACTTCACAAAGGTAAAAAAAGAACGAATTTTCGCAGCCAAAACACTGTGTAGTGTAAAACTCATGTCTCACGAAAACAATCTTGTTTCACAAGATCCCAAATCTCCATGAGAAACACAAATCTTACATTAAAAGTATAAAAATTAGTGTAAAATTTGGTGCAAACAATAAATCTTCTGCGATGAGATGGATAATAAACAAAATGTTATACCATGAAATAGAATTCTAGTTATATTTCTTTTGATTTTCTCCTCTTGGTGCAAGATTTGATGTCCCCATTAGAATGATTTATGGGTCGTTTACCAAACTCTTACCCGGGTAAGTGCTTACCAATTAACATTTATCTCACCGGATGAATATGGTAAGGACCAAAAATCTTACCCGGTAAGAGCGGGACAAGGACCAAGAGTCTTACCTAGTAAGTGAGGGCGACGACTCTTACCACGGTAAGCACTTACCGGGTAAATTGTTGCATTTGATGTCGTTTTGGTGTACTAAAATTTTACCCGGTAAGTAAGTAATAGTGTCAAATTTTACCGATAAGCACTTACCGGGTAAGGGTTTGGTAAATGGCCCCTTAATATCAAAGTGTATTTGATATAAGATTGGAGATGATCTTATAATTTATAATGCTTTACTTTCTGTGAAACATAAAAACATCTCCAACAGCTATAGTGTAATATAATTTTTTATGATTGAAAAAATCTTTATGCTCCAAGAGTTATGTTATATTATATTATATGTTAAAATAGAAAAAAACTCTAAACCTTTAATACTTTATCTTAAAAAAAATATATAGATATTGGGACCCTAAAAACCACTAACCATGTTGTATCTTAGCATGTGAAAGTAAAACATTCAAAATTTATTTACTTCTTTTTTTTCAAAATGGAATGGTGTTTTATACATTTAGCAAGTACCAAAACCCAGGAGCTGTTTAGTAATTTTTGTTTGAAAGTTGTTAAATAGTTTGATATACAATGATTAAATGGTTAAAATGATTAAGAGACTTTAATGATAAAATGCAAAATGAAATATAATTGTTTAATAATTGTTAAAAGAGGTCCATGATACATAATCATTTAGAGGGTTTTAGAATAATTAAAAGGCAAATTTTTTTTGTCAAACAAGATTTACTTTTTAATAATTTAGAGGTTACCTCTTAATTGAACCATTAAGAGGTAAACAAACAACCTATAGTCCAGAGAAAATTTAAATTTTATTCTCTATTTTACTCCGACATAATCCTTATATTGTTCTATAAAATAGCAAAAATAAGAGAAAACTCCATACAGGGATAATTCTCTAAAACTTAATAGAAGAAAAAAAGATTTTTTTAATCATTTTCACCAATAAGATTAAATYATTATTATTTTATACAGTCTTTTAGAAAATGTATTAATTAATGAATGTTTTAATAATACAATTGATGTTGAAATCTCAAAAATAGAGAATTTATCAGAGTTAAGTACAATTTTTATAGAGATTTCAGTTTTTTTATTAACCTGGATATCCAACCCACTATGCGAGCTGACTAATCCCAAAACGACCACTTGTTTCGCGAGTAACCCTGAGTCACCATATTTGAACCTCCGTGTTCAGAAGGAGATTTTTATTCCTCTTTGGATTCGAACCTAGGACATCCAAACATTTTGATCTTTAAAGCCTAAGCTCAAACCAATCGGACATCACCCTTGCGATTGAGATTTCAACTTTTTGTTCTCCATTAAAAAATAAAGATAATTTGTTGAAGATACTCTAAATCCGAATACAGATTTATAATGAATCTACCACCGTGTAAGTAATCTTTTACGCAGAGGTTGTTTTTGTAAATACCTTGTATAAAAATGAAGCACATTAAATGTGAGAGCGTACAAAGAAGCGACTAGTACAACCAATGAAGTCGTCGCCCTCACTTTTTATACGAGGTAAAAGTCGCCGCTCTCACTTACCGGGTAAGACTTTTGGTCCTTGTTTCGTTCTTACCAGGTAAGATTCTTGGTTCTTACCATATTCATCCGGTAACGTAATGTAACTTGATGTTCACTTATCCGAGTAAGCGTCTGGTAAACGGCCCCTTAGTCCTATCGACTACATATAGATCTGAACGCACACGATCTATACTAGAGATGTACAAGGCCTGGCTTTCCATGCCCATTTTCATTGACTAAAAAAATGGCCCTCGCTTTTTTACATCGAGCCGGACTTTGGGGTTGAAAAAAGGCACGATTGGGCTTTTTATGGTCAGGCGTAACCAGCCTTTTGCAGGCTTTTCCAGGCCGTGACTGCCCCCCAAAATTTCTGCCTGAACAGGCTTTGAGGCCCGTCCCATATCGCGCTTCAAGCTCACTAGGCCTGGGCTTTTTCAGGCTGGGATTCTAACTTCGGATTTTTTGTGCATCTCTAATCTAAAACGACAAAAGTAGCACTGGTCCCGTATCGAACAAATAACAAGGTATCGAAATGCAACAATCGTTTTATTACCCGTATTTCGTATTATATGAATCAAATATAGCTTATTAAAATACAGACACAGCGCAATCGAAAATTATATAAAATGTCTCTTTTTTTCAATCATACCCTCAAAATATACAAACAAAAAACTCAACAAGTAACAGGCCCAAAAAGAATGTTTCATGATCAAACAAATCAAAACCCCAAATGATGGTATTATACCAAACAAGTATCGATCCCGTGGTTCGTGCTCGATTCTAGCAACGGATTCGGAGTGTTTCTTTGGCATAAGTAGGGTATGTCGGGTTTTCTGAGAAGGCTGTGAGCATTGAAATAAGCGAATAACGAGAGGTTTAGTTACGGGCTATATCTACCAACGTGAGAGCGCCACACATTAAAGACAAACCCAGTATATATGGCACGAAAGTAGGGTCGCCCCCGGGGGCGGGGGCAGGGAAGATGTAGGAAGGCGTTACCCTATCAAACGAGAACAGAGGCAAGGGCCAGACAATGTGACACCTAATAAAGATTTTATCCCTTTAAAAATCGATATTTGCAAAATAAACAAGATATAAATGGATATGCTTACTTCACGAAGCTACAGATCTTTGAAGCGCCTGGAAGGGCTAGTGAACTCGGTTTCGTTTTCCATGGTTACATCAGATGAGGCGGTGGATGAAAGGCCGTTGGTATCTCCTGCTGCTACACCTTGAAAAGTCCCTAAAACTTGTGGGTGATTTGAGGGATTTCTTTGGGAATCGGTGATCACGGGCTTTTGGCCCTCCTCGGCCAGTTTTCTGAGAAGGTTTGTGACGGTCGGAATAACCTTGGTAGATAAGGAGAGGATTCCGGGAAGCTGTAGCCATTAAGACAAGCATCAAATAAACGGGTATAAAAGACACAATAATACAGGGCATAATGCATCAAAAGGCAACAAAGTTTGTCTTAGGACCTGTTTGTTAGCAGCTTAATGAGCTTAATGGAACTCACAGCTTATTCGGTCAGCTATAAATGCCTGTTTGGTAATAGCTTAATGATATAGAAAGTGGCTTATTCAGTAAGCTTTTAGGGAGCAACTTTATGCAGAAAACCGAGTTTTTTTCAAACCCTCCCCTCCCAATTAAAAAACACTCGTTCCATTAATGAAAAGCTCTTAAACAAAAACCTTCAAATCTATACAGCAAGATTAATCCAAATAGACGGTTTTATCCATATATGACTTAATAGAAAACCAACCAAACAGCTACTATTTAATGGAGTAAATTAAGTTTTTCGTCCCTGTGGTTTGTTAAAAATTGCAATCATGTGGTTTAAAAATTGCAATTTTCTCCTTATGGTTTGTGGTTCATTGCTATTTTCATCCTTATGATTTACGATTTATTGTGCTTTCAGTCCCTGTGGTTTAGAATTCTTACTGTTTTTGTCTCTTGTATTTAAAGGTTGGAACTAGTACAGGGATGAAAATAGCAATAAATTGCAAACCATAGGGACCAAATTCGCAATGTCCAAGCCACAGGGCCAAAAATCGTAATTATTAACAAAACAATTGGGACTAAAATCGCAATTTCTAAGCCACATGGACAAAGAAAGTAACTATTAGTAAACGACAGGACGAAAATTATAATTTACTCTATTTACTGTAACAAATAATTTCTTTTTTTCTCCATCAATGTAACAAAGTTTCAAAATTTTCCTACTTAATGTAATAAAGTTTCAAAGTTTTCCTTTTAAATGTAACATTTGATGATGTGGATATCAAGTTTATCGTCCATTTTCATAAACATTTCGTACACGGGTATCAACGTCATCAAATGTTACAAGATCAGCAGGTTAAAGGTCAAAATGGGTACAAAAAAGAAAATTTTGGAACATCGCTACACTTTTTTCGTCACGTCAAATAGGAACTAAGCCAAATTTATATGCATTTTGCCCCAATAATGCATGCTGAGTTCTTAAAATTTAATCTTTGACTTCCTTCAAGACAATCAGATATAACTCACCATGCCATTGCGAAATTCACCAGATATGTCGAGTTGAACCCACAAAGCTTTGCTAAGCAGATAACCTACGAATATAACGAGCAGCCACAAAGGATTCCTGCAAAAAAAGCTCAAAAAGGTGTAAACTGTGGATTCTAGTAAGGTTGTTCGCGGTGCGGTTTGGGGCCAATCCGCAAACCATACTGCATATGCGGTTTGAGCATTTTCTCAAACCGCAAAAACCACACCGCAACATGAGGTGCGGTTTATGCGGTTTGTACCTATCGCACTTTATTCCTACAATCCAATAATTATAAGATACATTACAATATCAACAATGACGTGACCTTAGTCCCAAAAAATTAAAGGGTTTCAATACATCCGATATCTAAATACGTATTGCATAATTAAAAATAGTCTAGGAAGTTAAATAAATAAACTTCTAACTAAATTGGACGTGTGAGTTGTGACATGTCCAAGTCCATGCGTCCACACTTTTTCTTTCATCTCGATCCTTTATATATACAAGGGCAGGTTCAATTAGGAATCTTAAATATTTTAGGAACGCAAGAACAACCTACTTTGTGAGTATTCATGATGAATATTATTCATCATGAATATTATTCATCATGAATATTTAGTGTTCCTAAAATATTGTGTTCCTAAAATATTTAGTGTTCCCGAATGGACCTCTCTCTATATTTATATATAATTAAAAAATATATAAAATATGCAGTGCGGTGCGGTGCGATTTGAACTGCGGTTTGATAACTCAAAACCGCAAACCGCACCCCACAGTGATGTTTGGTAATAATACAAACCGCAAACCACACCGCAAATGTTCTAAACCGAGGTTTGGTAAAAATGCAAAACGCAAACCACACCACGGATGTTCTAAACTGCGCTTTGCGTTGTGGTGCGGCGGTTTGTGTGGTGTGGGCGGTTTGGATGAACACCCCTAGATTCTAGTATGAAAAAATGGGAACGAAAAAACAAACCAACCTCAAAAGAGTCATGAATTCGTTGAATCCAAGGATCACCAACGCAGCCATAGCCCATGGAGGTGGTAACCAGTTGTTATTACGCTTATTAGCTTCCTGAAAACCGTTGGACGCAAAATAAGACGAATTTACTGTTTATTTGCAAATTGAAGATGCGAGATGTTGAACGATATAAAAACAGTACCTGGGAAGCAATGGCTTGAGTAATAGTATACTCCGTCTCTCTTTGAAATTGACTCCACAACGATTTACACTGAACGGGAGTGATGAGTGTTTTCGTTGCTGGAACCTGGACAGAAATAAACAATATGCAATTAATTGTTACCATTTAGTTGTAAATGGTTCAGATTCACCAATATCAAACCAAACGAGCCCAGTATATCCCACCCGGAGGTGGGGTCTATAAGCTCCCACATCGGATGGGGAGGGGAACTAAGGTTGCCATATAAGGGACTGGATACCTCCTCTATCATATGTGCTCTAAATCCATGAGTCCAGGTGTAGACAAAGTGGATAATATCTGGTACGATTGGTCTGTGATGTTACAAATGGTATCAGAGCCAGGAACCTAACTGATGTACCAGCTAGGACATTGGGAACCCTAGGGTGGATTGTAAGATCCCACATCGGTTGAGGAGGGGAGCTAAGGTTGCCATACGTAGCCATGAGTTATTAAAAATATGCGTTTGCGCGATCTCCAAGTCCAAATACCCAACGGTACCCGGGTTACGTGAGTATTTGTTGTATATAAATATTATTTACTTTAAAAATAATAATAATACCTCTTCCCATGTGCTTGAGGCCAATGGATCCTGAAAGGAGGTACTCTTGTCTTTCTTCTGTTCTACCAATGCAAGGACTAACGTGTTTCCAATCTTATCAGCGTCTACATCCAAACGAATTGCGGCCAATACGGAAAGCAACTTTAAAGACTGAAACATAAATAAATCAAATAACCAAAGATCATAAGCCACACTAAAACTAAGTGGTTTGGGATGATATAAGAAAATGATCTCAGCCAATATTCTCCTAGGAAGTGACTCTTACATAAACCAAAGGGTCAATAGCCCAGCGGTAACCAGGTTACGAGTAGAGCCAACCTCCCAGCAGGTCAAGGGTTCAAACCTCACCAAATGTGAGAAGTGTGTGTGAGTATTTGTCTTATATAAATATTATATACTAAAAATAGTGACTCTTACAGAAGACCGAGCTGTTTTGGTAATTGTTCGTATATCTTCCTTTCCGGTCCAGATTCGTGGCATTGAATCACTATCATGGTTGAATAGCAACGTAAATCTGTTCAATTTAAGAGATAATAATGATGAGCTACAATGAAAACACAAGTGAAATCCCTTCACCGATGATGGATTTGATCCAGTAACGACAAATTAGCAAGTTATACCTCTCTTTCATGCGGTATAGAACTTTTCCTGCTTCTTCCTTTGTTTTCCCTTCAATTATTTCTCTAGCATAATTTTCCAACTTTGAAACCATCTCTTCCTTGGCTTGTTCATCCATTTCAAAACCAGAAAGTGCAACAGAAAACTCAGAGACGGCAATTTTAATCTCATGATGAAGAAGTTTCCGTATTGCAGACCAAGTATCATCGCCACCTCCTTCTAGAAGGGCCGCCACAGGTCCATACAATGCCTCTTTCAATTTGGACTGCATAAATATGCAAAATAATTATATGAATACTTGAATCAGTTGATAATCCAATCATAAGGTCATAATTCACAGGTTAATGTTACCTCATATAATGCATTAAGTTCGGATAGCTTGGCAGTTTGAACTTCAGCAATATGTGAGTCTATATCACGTGAAAACTTATCCCTTATTTTAGTCAAATCCCAATCAGCCTGTTTGATAGTTGCATCTGTAGATTCAATGTCTTAGGCCCATAGACAAGTATTGCGAGCATATGTGCAAAAAACATATATAAATTCCCGATGATTGTTTGTTGAGAGACGGTATATGGCAATGCAACCGATACATGTAACTTTCATAACCAAATGCAGCACATAAGTTAAAGATAACTGCCTATGTTCAGAGACCCACAATCAAAAGTGCCGAACCAGCATATAAATGCTTGATAAAAAATTATAAGAGTGAAGGTTTTAATTACATAGAATCTCAAATGTCAATAAGAACTAAAGGTTGTTCAAGGAAATGGCATCTAAAGGCATACCTTTGCATTGTTCATCAAAGAGCTTCATGAATGATGTCGTGCAATCACAAGCAGCAATTGCAAACCCTTGTCCTCCACTCAAAGCATCATGAAGTGCTTTTTTGAATTTATCTAGTGTCTCTGATTGTATGTGTTCCAGCATCAATTGGTAGGTCGGTTGAACAAGCTGCACAAATCATAAGATAACAATCATTGAGTACAACATATATGAAACATATTTAGAAATGACCCAGCTATATGGACAATCATGAGGAAAATTACTTGAATCAACTTCTCTTCCAACTGCCTTCGCTTGGCAGATCTAACACTATCTTCAAAGTATGTAGCCTCTTCATCATAACTGAAAGCAGAAGAATTAAATAAAATCTTAAGGCCACAATGTCATGCAGGTTTAGCATCAGCGCATATAACAAAGAAACTAGTATAAGCATAAAGTAAATACCCTAAGGACATGTTTGTCAGCAGCTTAATGCGCTTAATAGGACTCACATCTTATTCGGTCAGCTATACATGACTGTTTGGTAATGACTTGATGATATAGAAAGTAACTTACTCGATAAGCTTCTTCGCGGGGGCGGAGGGCTTTATGCAAAAAACCAAGTTTTTTCCAAACCTCCCCCCCCCCAAATTAAAAAACACGCTCTTTCCATCTATGGAAAACTCCTCCCAAACAAAAACCTTTCCAATCTATACAGACAATTAATCCACATAGACAGCTTTATCCATACAAAACTTAATGGAAAACCAATCAAACAACCCCCAACACATGCTTTGACAATTATAATTTTCAATTAATTATTTCTTAGAACAGTCACTAATTCACTTGTCTCCCCTTCAAGCAGAAAACTGACCCCTACCTTTTGGTATTTTATACCTTATTATCTCGTTACACAGTACATCCAACACCTACAACACGAATTCTAAGCATGATCTCACAACTTAGGCAAGCTTTTCCAATCTTATTACCGCTAAATAGTTAAACTGAAGCTTGGCAGCGTGCAACAAGAGAAAAACGTACCCTAACTCAACAAAACAACCGCTTCAACATCAGTTAAGGTGATCAAACTATTGGAGATAGCTTCATAGAATCATATTATCGTGCAGGGGCAGACCTACACTGATTGATACGGTGGCACAGGCCAGCGCTTCATGGTTCCATCGTAAGGGGGGAAAAGTACGTTTCTGAAGGGTGCTACTGTTTTATTTTGTGGGGTTCCCCAATATAGTTATTGAAACTGACATTTAAGCACAAGACTTTAATGGTGGAGATGGTTAATGCTTCTTACTTTGTACAAAAGGCCCGAGTAGTTAGAGTCTCACTCGTGTCAAATTTGTTAATTTTTAGCTTAAGTTTTTGGGGGTTATATACCTCTTGTGTTTTAAAAAAGATATGTAGGCAGGACTCGAACATGCTTTATGGAGGGACAAGGAACCAACCAACAGAATTATACTAATGTTATGAAATTTTCTTTAGATATTTTTTGTAGTTAAATTGTGTCAGCACTTAAAAAAAATCTGGGCCCGCCTCCATTATCATGTTGAAAGGCCATCGTAATTGGTTTTGAAACATATGCAACAATGCAGTAAATTATGTTACCTGGATAAACAAGCATCAAGCATTGAACTAATCTTCCGGCCAAAGCCTGGCACAATATGAGATTGTACAGCATCTTCCAAGTCACACCAGTCCTGCTTACAAAAATAGTGTTTAATAGAATGTACTTGGGGATTGCAAGTGGCCTTTTTAAGATTTACCTCATTTGTTACAAAGAAAGAGTACTTCTCATTTGCAATTTCTTCACATCTTACGGTTGCCACCATCACCTGCAAAACTACCAGGTTCTTTAACATCCACATGATATAAAGGAACTTTTTTGAAGCTTCGACAAAGTCGAATGTTAAAAAATTTACCTTGTGAGCAGGCAAATCAAGGTCCTTGTTCTCTTTAATAACTTCCCAAATCTGTTGGGCACTAAATGAGAAACCCGAAGCAGGAACCACCCCCCTCCTATCTCCTGCTAGGCCATTAGGTGCAATAGAATGGAAGAACCTTTGCCTCAAACTAGCCACCTTTAGTGAAAAATATATATAATTAGGAATGTAAAATGCAAATGACAAATATTACGACATGTTTTTAAATGATTTTATGAACTTGATCAAAATCCAGAATACAGAAAAAGACATGGTCAGAGGCGGACCCACTAAGGACTGAGTGGGGTCCAATGCACTCAATCACTCGATTATTGCAAGAGAAAAATAATGAAACGTCTTGAAAGTGCACCCGCTTAATTATAAGAGTGCCCTTAAATATTTGTAAACCAAATTTATAACACGAATATGAATCGGGTGAGATGGTTGTAGTGACTTTGTTAAAAGCGCTCTTCCAAGAGGTCGCAGGTCCAAGGCTTGTTAGCAAATGATTAATTTTTTATCTTTTTAAATTGTTCATGTTATGAAATTCTTAAAAAATAGAAGGGTGTTCTGCAATATTTTAAAACTAAAGGGGCTAAACCAAAACAATTAATAAAACTTATCTAAACAATGAGTTTTTGTTCCTACTTTTGTTCTTTAACCACCACCCATGAGGAATCGTCCATCCTCTCCTCTATTTCGTATTTTCCGAGCATATTATTGGTTCCAGTTACTTATCTATACTATATTATAAAATATTTGACAAAAACTCTTAAAAACCATTGTTTATGCATGAAGTACTATATATTGATGCATATTACTTAAAATTCAAGATTACAATGAAATTATGCATAAGTACAACCTATTAAAGCTCCATGTTTGAATTCGTGTAACTAACTGTGGATAAACATAACCAAATAGAGGATAAACATCTCATTTTAAAATATAAAAAATCTAAAATATAATTAGGATAATTATCGAGTTCTAACAGAATCGTTATCTTTATAAAAAATTTATTGTTAAGCCAAAAATAAATCACTTCACTATTTGACCTTAATTAAATTATAATCAAAAAATGAATTATACAAATTATATAAAAAAAAAGAATTTTTAAATAGTTAATTTGATATTAATATCGATATATTTTTTTAAATTTTATGATGTCTTCAAATTTATTTTTATTCAAAAGTAAAAACATTATCTTTCTCAAAACTACATAACCCGTATTATATCAACAAAAACAAAAATAAAACGAAACATTAAAATGAATATGTATCTCGCTGCATTGCGCGAGTACCTTCTATTTGTCCTAAATTGTTTTAATTTCATTACTGGTGTCTTATTTACTCTAAATTCTAGGTTTGGGATACGGAAACAAAATTGGCTAGAAAAAGAAAAGATAAAGAACAATCAAAATGAAGGAACTCAGCAAAATCCAAAAGATTAGAAATTTTACGAAATTAACTTAAAAAACAAAAAAGTCGCTTGTAATGATGTAATTTGGCTAAAAACACATCAAGCGTAAGACATAGGCTTGCGTCTTGCTCAAAAGATCAATGTCGATTTCATTTTTTAAAAATAGATCTTATTCCCCCAAATCGACACCATTAACTTTTTACTAGGTCAAATCGCTTTGGCATCCCCCTCCGGGCGGGCGTCCACAGTGATTTTACGTACGACTC
Source organism: Cynara cardunculus var. scolymus (assembly GCF_001531365.2). Taxonomy (NCBI): domain Eukaryota; kingdom Viridiplantae; phylum Streptophyta; class Magnoliopsida; order Asterales; family Asteraceae; genus Cynara; species Cynara cardunculus. Next base: position 19,655,380 of record NC_037531.1, on the reverse strand, counting down.
TTTGATCTACCTTAAATGTGCACCTGCTCAGAAAAATTTCTGGGTAAGCCACTGGACATGGTCCCACAGTATGTTTTTTAAATGACGCTATTAAAAAGATCTGAAAAGAAGTATAGTATTGTGGAAATATCGTAGGATCATGTGAAAACCATATTAGAGCATTATCATCATTTAAAATATCCATGTCTCTTATAAGATAAGTACAAATAATCTCTGGCATACCTGCTCCTTAAATTGTTCTTCTTTCTCTTCGAAACTAGGAAGGGCAACAACTTCTACCTGGTCACTCAACAAGTAAGAAATTAATATTCATAGTAGTAAACATATTCCCAATCTCAAGAAACAATAATATTGAAAAGAAAACAATAGCAATATCATGGTATCTTACATTAAAAAATTCACTCAGTGGAGTCTGTTTGTGGGCTTCTGGCTTGGGAACAGAATCCCATATCTGGAGCAAAAAAACACAGCATTAAAAGAATTACAATTGTGTTGACCTTTGAAGTAACAAAATAAGGAATAACACTTACCTTCTGGACATCTTCCCTCAAAACAGGCTCTAGATTTTCAAGAGGTGTCTATACAAAAAGAAAAGGATAATTACATCAAATATGATCCAACTTACATATATTCTTAGTCTCTTAGACCAAGATTAGCCTAGACAAATAATATATTCTTTTAGGGTGCATTTGGTACACTGAACAGGACAAAACAGGGATCACTATTTCACGTTTGGCAAGCCTTTTATGTGGAACAGATAGGAACATAATGGAACAAACTGGAACAGGCGCATTTCACCTCCACCCCATGGAACAAGGTGGGACAGACTTATATTTTACCAATATAACATCAAAATAAAACATAATTCTCTTCTAAAACATCAAGAACGCCTCCCTCTTTAGAATTTATTCATTCTTTAAAATTTATTATTGTATTTTATGCTCTTTAAACTTTCACATTACTGTCCTCAAAATACTATTTTTATATGGTTTCTATATTTTGGTTAATTTATGTAATTTATTAAATCTTAATAATAATAAAAATAATATAGAAAAGGTATAAAACAAAATTGGAAACTATGTAAACTTTTTATTTTGGTGTCATTTTATTCTTCTTGACGAAAACTTTCTAATGATATATTTTGTTATAAAAATATTTATTTTATTATAATTTAATATATTAATAAATTAATCAAAATATATAAAAGATATCAACAACTCATTAGGGGTAAATTTGTCATTTTATTTGTTCTGTCATGTCCAGTTTTATCTTACCAAACGTTGAACAGTTGTTCTGTCCTATCCTATCGCGATACCAAACACACCCTTATAGACATGTCAAAAGTCTATGGCAGAAGAGAAACACAAGGGACAAATTACCCTTGTTTTATCTCGTATAACGAACATCAACGTTGTTTTACGTGGACTAAACAGTCGCAACATAACCTGAAATACAGAAAGTATAAATTCAGTAGTTTGCCCTTAGAACTAACATATGAAAATGTTAAAATACGTTATACAACACACCTGGAATACGGTTTTCAAAAGAGGTTTGTTTGCAGCCTGCTCACGTCCAATATCATGACACCACCTTCATAACACAATTTACCCCAAGGAAAGCAATTATAAATTTACCGAAAAACTCGTATTTGAATACTTGTATCAGATTACCAGAAGACATACATGTTTATAAGAACTATATCTGAAACAGCAAGTGCAAAAAGTGCGCTCTGCTTTTCAAATGCAGTATCATCCTGCAGAAGCAGCAAAAGCTTAATAAATAAGAGAACCCAGAGATGCAGTTGTCTTTTTCTATTCCTGGGTTTATCAACAGAAAGTTCAGATCCTTATTCATAGAGCTACACATAATTGGGAGATCTCTCAATCAAGATACTAATGGTCGATGGCAAAGCTGTAAAAGGCTCAAGGAGTACTTAGTCGCAAAGGGGTCCAGGGCCTAGGCGGCGAACGCAGGCCTCAGGAATGTGAGGTGCATCTTATATAAAAAAATTATATACACACACACAGTTACAATATATATACACACACACAGTTACACACAACTCAAATATGTAGAAGGTGCAGCAACCAACATTATTTGGATAGAGGCAGAAGGGAGAAGGGTTTAAAGCGTGAGCCATGCGGGAGAAGTTTTAAGGTCGGGGAATTTATAGAGAAAGAGGCTTGAAGTTATAAGAACCGGGTATTTAGTATTAGGGTTTGACTTAGTCATCTATTTAATAACTCTTTTTTTAAGACGTCTAGAAGATAAGAAGATGAGAAAACTTATTTAATATTGGGGTTTGATTTGGTATTTAATTCCTCTTTATGAGGCGCACCTAGGCCCACAAGGCGCCTTAGTGAGCCTCGTGAATACACCTAGCCTTGACCTTAAAAAAGCCCAAGACCTTGAGCCTCACAGCCTAGGCATGCCTCAGGCGTGCTCTTAACACTCGATGGAAAATTCCAAAACAAATTTTTTATCACCAAGTTTGATATGCTTAGGATAATCATGTTCATGAGTACAAAAAACATGGAAAGAAATATGATATAAGAACCACAGGAAATCATGGACTTACAGATGTTAACTGTCTAGAAGGTCACTCCCAATTTCACTATCCAACTACATGAGTTCTTGAGACCAAAGATTCAATTTAATTTAGTAGCCAATCATCTTAACATCATTAATGATATGCAGTTGTCCATTGCAATTCCTATCTTTCTATATGAGATCTTATCTTAATCTTAAACGAGCATAAGCCTAGCTGAGACAACCCAAGCATCTCAAACTATACTCAACGAACCCTATAGCATGCAATGTTACAAATCAAATATAGATTGAAAGGGGTACCATGAAGGATCCTGAGTAACAAATCATGTAAAAATAGTTTCTTTCTCGAATACAACTCTTAGAAGTGCTTTAAACCAAACATGAATAGAGCCTATGTAGGGCTCGATCTACAACTCTAAGGAATCCTTTTGGAGTTTTGACGTACGGTCACAAGGAATTCACCTCAAAACTAAGAAATCTTGAGTGTGTGTTAAGATAAACCGAAATATATATGAGAAGAAAACCGAAAAACAGATTGCCGCAAAAATAACTATTTAAGTAAAGCACCAAAAATAAATAAAATACAAATAAGTAACAACCTCTCCTCGCTCTCTTCCATCAGTACCCTCAAGATCCATTACTATGGTGCAAGGTTCAATACCAACACATCTTGCCATCCAAATGCCTTTGGTGGTTTGAGACCTGATAAAGGCCAATGCATTAAGTTACAAAAATCTAGAGATTGATGAAGAAAACCAAGACACGGTCAAAATAGATACATGCCTTCCCCTATAAGCATCCATTTCCTTAAAGTTTGTGTTAAAAAGATGATTCAGAAGTGTGCTCTTCCCTGTCACAAACACACAGTCAAAACTTGCATGTAATGTAATCTCAATATATGTCAATGTGAAAGATCCATGATACTGGGGAGCACTACACCCCAACATCTTGTATATCTCAACTTGTAACCCCCACCAAAGAGAAAAAGTGATCAATGTTACCATAAACAAAATATTTCTTCCAAAAACATAGAAGAAAATAAGAGAAAAATAAAGAATATTGAGTGGAGGAAAGAACAGCTATCAAACACGATGCCACCACCGCAGAAATAAAACGTCCACGTATTAGATAATCAAAGTGGCAATGTGCAAAACTTTTTTTGGGTGTTGGGGAGATGATAATACAAATATTATATATTTTTCAAGTTGCAAAACCCATCAAAAGAAACAAAGAAGTAAACTAAACAAGTATTAGCGTAAACTATAAGTTTTTTATAAAACAATGGAAAATAACAGGAAAGGGACAACATTATTTGGAGGAAAAATACTATCAAACGAGATGTTTCGCACGTGAAATAAAACCTCCGTGTACTATGATTGGATAATCACTTTGCAACACATTGGGTGGGGGTGGGAAGACGATATACCAAAATCTAACCTATCATCATGCCTAGAGAAAGGATGTCTTACTTTGTGATGTGAAATTTTATAACAAATAAATTTAACTTTAAAGAAAAGGTATTTTCCTCAGTAACATGTGTACGTTCATTTTTCAACAGATTATAGAAGACATACCGCTGCTTTGAGGTCCCATGATTGAAACAACAGCATAAGAAAGCCCACATTCAGCCATTTTTACTTGCTTGATAAAACTATCAAGTCCTTCCCCATTGAAAGTGCCATCTCCTTCTATGAGGTGGGTGGAGCAGCAACCAGCTTCTTTGTCTATAAAACACAACACTTGAATCAATATATCATGGTTCCATGAGCCTGTGATCTTCGTCTCATAAATTAAACAATCGACTGAGCAACTTGACTAGGAACATCACAATTTTCATATGATCGAGCGTTAACATTTCAATTACAACAACCTAATGCATTTTTCAAGATAAGTGTTGCTAATTAGTAACATGAGAATGTGTGGAACCTCGGATTAATCTCCAAACGAGCCTTTGAGGAGAGAAGGGAGAATATGTTCTTGATAGAATTTTAATCTTACTTTATGATGATCCATTCCTGTTTCTGTTTTCAAGGAGACACAAGTCAAGTTCACAAGAACATTTATTTAAGTTCAATGCCACTTATTTGTTTCATCCATATTCCAGATCCATTTCACCACCCAAATTTTCCTTCAAAATCACACTCCCATTTTCTTCAACATAAGAAACAAGTCAATAACAAAGTCTCCCAGAATAAATCAACTACCCCAACTAAACTCATCAAAGATCCTAAGTTCTTACAATTTCACCATACAGAACTTCAGAATTTGCACCAAAAACAACATCAAATTGCAGCAGTACCTAATTACTCAGCAAAAACAGTTAATAGCACCAAAAAGCTAAACAAGATCGAAATTGAACTTCAGTTGATAGTATTTAAAGCTTATTACCGTTCACAACTGTAAAAATACGAACAATGTTTGAATCAACTATTGATGCATTAGGGTTTAAATGTGCAAACGAAAGAACAAATACATTAGATAGCATAAATTGAACACTTATTATGAAGAAATCGAATAACATACCCATCGAAATTTGTTGAATCGCGAGATTTGAGATTTTGCTGTTGAATATGAAGAGAAACAAGTAAAAGGAGTGCGATCTGAGGTCAGCATAAAGCCATAAACCTGCTCTGTTTCTCTGTCTTATAGCAAAAGGAGCCGTCACACTTTCTTTTCTTGGGTATAAAATAATCCTTTTTTAACAAAAAAAAAAAAGGAAATAAGAATAAATATCTATAAAAATACCGACTTCCCAACGTTGGTAATTTGTATAACATTAAATTACGTTTTTAGTCCTTATAGTTTTTAAAAGTTATAACTTTTTCCCTTGTGGTTTTGAAATTAAATTTATATGGTTTGCAATTTATTGTTAGGGACTGTATAACAGTTTTTTGATTGTTTGGTGCATAATGATTAAGTGGTCATAATGATTAAGAGGTTCTGATGATGTAGTGCAGAATGAAATATAATTATTTAGTAGTTTTGTTTTACAATGAAATTATGACGTTGAATGTTAAGTGAGGCCCAAAATACAAAATCACTAAGGGTGTGTTTGGTTTGCGGGAATGTTTTTGAGGGATTTGGATTCCCTTGAGGGATTTGGATTCCATGGGATTTGGATTGGATTTGAAATCCATTCCTCTGTTTGGTTTGTAGGATTTGGTTTCTAATACTTCGTATAATTTTTTAACCTAATCTGTGTTCATGAGATTTCAACCTAATCTGTCAAAATTGAAGGATTTAACCTAATCTGTGTTCATGTATATTCAACCTAATCTGTCAAAATTGAAGGATTTAACCTAATCTGTGTTCATGTATATTCAACCTAATCTGTCAAAATTGAAGGATTAACCTAATATGTGTTCATAGTTTAGAGAGAAATCCAAAAGGGGAAAATGATTTACCTGTTGATGATAGGCGACGGAGACGAAGGGCGACTGTTGACGAAGGGCGACGAAGACGAAGGGCGACGGCGGTGGCAACGGAGACGAAGGGCGACGGCGACGGTGGCGACGGAGACGAAGGGCGACGGCGACGGTGGCGACGGAGACGAAGGGCGACGGCGACGGTGGCAACGAAGACGATGAGAAGGGGACAACGATGAGAATGAGACGATAATGAGAAGGAGACGATGATGGGAATGGATTTCAAATCCCGTGTAAGGGCGAAGGATTCTCAAATCCAGTGTTGGTGGGATTTTAAATCCGACCATTTCTACAAACCAAACGCAGGATTGGAATGGATTTCAAATCCAAATCCCTCCAAATCCCTCAAACCAAACACGCCTTTAAGAGACAGCATGTGAATCATTAGGAGGTGAATCTTGTTTGACAAACAAAAATATGTCTTTTAATACTATTAAGGGTCAACAAACAACCTTCTTTTCTATTCATGTGGTTTCAGTTCATATGCTTTGCAATTTATTGTTATTTTTATTTATTAAGTCAGCTATTGTCTTTAAATGTGAAGAACATAAATAAAAAGGAGTTGTAAATAACATGAACGAAAACATCAACAATTTGTATATTACGTGAAGAAAATAGCAATGAATTGCATACCATATGAACTAAAACCATTATTTCAAAAATACATAGATGAAAGCATCAATTTTCAACAAACCATGAATGTAATTTACCTTTTTATAGAGTAAGTTACGGTTTTGGTCATTATAGTTTATTGGAAGACTTGGTTTTGGTCCTTTGAGTTTCATTTATTACATGTATAACCCTATGGTGTACAATGTTTTTTGGTCCTAGTCCCTCGACTCAACAACCATCTATCGAGATTGATAAAAGGATAGAAGAACGAGAGTAAATATTTAAAAAAATAAATAGAAATGCCAACGTTTGTAATCTTTATAAAAAATATATATAACGGTTTTTAGAGTAAATTACAAATCAGCCATTGAGGTTTATTAAATCTTTGATGTGTTCATCCCTAACTTGTAGAAATTACCAGGATCGTCATCAAGGTTTCAATTTCATTGCATAATGGTAAATGATTGTTAAAGGTCGTTTGTTGTTGCCATTAAGTGAGAGTTGTTTGCTCTGACATCTGCCATTCACCTCTCTTATTAATTTTCGTCTAACAATTATCCATATCTACCCATTGAGTTTGACGATATTTACATAACGACATAGTCGTCTTGATATGTTCCAAAGTTCTCACTTGCTTTGTGGAGCTATCGACTAAGTTTCGAAAATAGGGTGTCGCTTTATGCTTTACGGTTTTTATTGATCTGCTGTTCATATTCGGTAGTGGGTCATCCGAAATCTGAGAGTGAATAGGCATGGCAACGGGGCGGGGATGGGGCGGGTTTAGTAATCCCCGGCCCCACCCCGGTTTGTAATACAGTCTCCCGGCCCCGGTCCCCGGCGGATACGGGGATTATCATCTTGTCCCCGGTCAAATTCTAGCAATCCCCGGTCAAAACCCGGTAAAAAGTATGCTTTAGTTTGATTATACCGGGGATCCCCGGCCCCGACCCCGTTTTGAGTAACATTCCCCGTCCCCGGACCCGTCCCTGGTTTGAGTCTACCGGGGATCCCCGGGACCCGTTTTAGCGAGGAATCCCCATCCTCGTTCGGGTCGGGTGAACCGGGTTCCCCACCGGGTCGGGGCAAATCACCATCCCTAAGAGTGAAGGACGGTGAAGGGAGACGGTGGTTGGGGGTGGGGGTTAATTTAGGATAATAAATATGATGTTTTGGTAAGTATGTAATAATTACTATATAACTTGACAATTTACGTTCATACAATCAATTATTAAAAAAGATCTACTGATTGACGATCAAATTATGTACAAATCAAAAGCTATGAATGCTTGTTGTACTGATTGAGGGAAATATCATAATTACATCCGGGGGATTAAGAGCATCTCTAATATGTCATTTTTCAAAAATGACAAATTGCATTAAAAAATAACGTGCATTAACTTGATTCGTATTTTTTGTAATGTACTTTCAAAACTTTCATTTTGGTATTTAAGATGTAAAGTGTTAAACAATTAAGTACACGGATAACCGGTTGAAGAATAATTTAAAAAAAATAATAATAATGTCATCAACAACGTCAACATATAATATTGAGTTGAATATCACATCAGCATGATAACCGATTAATGTTTTAATCAGTTACCCAATAACTTAAATGTTTAAAACTTTACATCTTAGATACCAAAATGAAAGTTTTTAAAGTATGTTACCCAAAATAAGAATCAAGTTAAAGTACGTTATTTTATCATGTAATCCGCCCTCTCCAAAATGAAAAATCAAAACTCAATTCTTGTAAAAAAAAACATTCAACTCCAACAAATTCTCCATTTTAAACATTGCAGTAGTCATTATATTAATGAAATATTTTACATTTGATCAAAAAGATTATATTTCCTAAACATTTAGTTTAAATAATTCTTATTGGTGCGATATAATATATTTTTTTCATCTTTCATGATAACCGTTTTGGCTAGGGGTGAGCATAGGCGGGTACCCGCCCTTTTGACAGGAACAGGAACCGGCAGTTCTTGAGATATTGGAACCGGAACCGGTTAGAGCGGTTCTTAAAATTTTGGAACCGGAACCGGAACCGCCGGGAACCGGTTCCGGGTACCCGCTTCCTAAAATATTAAAATTTTATTGTTTAGAAATAAAAAATAAAACATTGCCAAAACACTAAATAAATAAGCAAGAATACAAATTATACAAAATAATTKTTACAAATATTGTTTRAYRATTACAAACTATAATAGACTAATAGAAAATATTCAAAGTTTAATGATTACATATTATAATGGTAAATGTTCAAAGTTTAACGATTACATACTATGAATCCAAGTGAATACACAATTTGAAAAAATACGAATCATTTTATATGGAGAATTTAGATGAAGAAAGAAAATGGCGACGTGCTTTCAATATGTAAACCTAATATAAATTTGGTATTAAAAAATAATAATTATTTTTTTACTTGAAAAATACCGGGTACCCGGCGGGTAACGGTTTCGAAAAATTGAGAACCGGAACCGGAACCATTCTCAATCGGTTCCGTATTTTAGGAACCGGAACCGGAACCACTCATATCGGTTCCGGTTCCGGTTCCGGAACCGGCAGTTCCAAGGCGGTTCCGGTTCCATAGCCGGGTACCCGGTTCTGCTGCTCACCCCTAGTTTTGGCGGAATTCTCCAAATTTTAAAGAATTTACTTTCTCTATTTTGAAGAAAAAGATTTAAATAATCTGTTAGAGCTAAACAGTGTCCAAAGTCCCCATTTTCCCATTTTGGAGAATATGATTGGTTCACGTGAGACAAAGTTGTTTTCGTAAGACACAATTTGTACACTTGAAACTTCACAGTAAAAATGATGTGAAAGTAAAAAAAATGAATCTACACACAAAAACACTGTGAAGGTTACCTTCACAATGTTTTGTTGTGAAGTTTCAAGTGTAAAATCGTGTCTCACGAAAACAACATTGTCTCACATGATCTCAAGTCTTAAAAAAAATATGTTGCAGATGCTTTAACGAGCCGAGTCAAGTCGGATTGTAGATTATTCGACTTTGGCTCGAAAAGATATAACCAAATTTATGCTCCGATATTTTTTCAATATTCAAGCTCGAGTTTCCATTTACACCAAAAAAACTCAAGCAAAATTGTTACTTTTTGATTTATGTTTACTCGTACATTTTATTATTTTATATATTTTTTATCACATATAATTTAATTAAAAAATCATTTAATTTTTATATTTAAATTATGTGTTCGTAAAGTACCAAAGTTTGCGCCAAACTGTTTGTTTGTGGCAGCGTGCCACCGACTTGCGGGTCCAACTTACGGACCTTTTTCGTAAAAGGGACCGGCCATTGCTTGCCACCCATTATTCTTTTTTTCTTTTTTATCTCATAAAAATAATAATACAAAAACATAATAATTTATTTTTAATAAATACGTCATATTCAATATTTAATATTTTAAGTTTATTAAATTTAGAGATACTTTAACAAACATTTACCGGTAAAATTCGACATTATCATTTACTTATCGGGTAAGACTTTAGTCTATCAAAACAGTATCATATGCAACAATTTACCCAGTAAATGTTTACCATGGTAAGAGTCACCACCCTCATTACTGGGTAAGATTTTTGTCTTTGTCTCGCTTACTATGAAATGCCGTGAAATCCCAAGCATCCCCTAAGGATTTCAAAATGTTATGTTTGTAGGATTTTAAATTCAGACAATCCAACAAATTAAACATGAGATTGTAATAAATTTGAAATCCAAATCCCCCAAATTAATTTCATTCCTGCAAACCAAACATGACCTAAATGTTTTTGTAGTGTAATACTAAATTTTATAATTTTTTATTAAATACAAATTTGTTAATAAAATGTATAATGATCCAGCTATTTATATTTGAAAAGCAACACCATTCCTTTTTTAAATAAATTAATAATAACAAAAACAAACTTTGATGATCATACATTATTAACTTTTTTTTTAATTATTATCAAATAATCATGATAATAATATGATTATTATGCCTCTGGTGTATAGCTCAGTTGGTAAATGGGTTGTCTGGTAAATATGATTTTGTCCGGATACAAAATAGGTCATAGGTTTAAGGACATACCTATTAAGGATTGAACAAGGTCTCGTGCATCTGCTTACTTGATTACCATAAAAAAAACGTAGACGTCTTAAAGGGGCATCCGCTTGATTTTGAAGGTGACCTAAAACCCTCGCTCAACTTTAGTTTTGGAATCTGACGCACGGAGGGAACGAGGGGTCAATGGCGTAAAAAGAAACATGAAATTTATGTATATATCATTAAAATCGAGATATATATCGTTGTATTGCAGGAGTCATGTTTAACTTGTAATAAAGGAAATTTATAAAAGTACATTTTAACCTTTTAAAATTACCCATAATAAAACTAGACAAATTACAATCTTGCTCCTCCAACTTCAATCACATTTATAAGTTTGACAATAAACTATTTTATTTATTCAATAATGATCAAACCAATTATTTTATTAACCTGAATATCCAACCCGTTATACGAGCTGATTAATCATAGGGCGACTACCCGCTTCGTGCGTAGCTTAGAGTCACCGTATTTGAACCTCCATGGCCATAAAGGAGATTTTTTGTTTCTCATTGGATTCGAATCTGGAAGGAGGAATAAAAATCCCTTTGTGACCACAGATATTCAAATGCGGTGGTCGCGGGTGATCACTCTGAGATTAGTCGATTCGTATATAATTTATTGCCTTCTAAAATGTAATTATTATGATCATAAACAATAATACAGTTAAAATGAAAGTTAGAATTGTTTATTATAGGGATATTTTTGCATAATTCTTCTAAATCATGAGACAGTTAATAACTAATACATCTTATGTTATTTCATGTGTTTTTTCCATCATAACTATAATTTAATGTGACGATTAACATACATTTATTTACAATGTGTTTGTCTTATATGCATCTAGGTCCCCTTTTTAGATGTTTGTGAAACAAAGATACACGTTAAGGTTTCACACTGTGAACCAAAATATATACATATTAATCAATACATTAAATACTATATTTAGATGGAAAAAACAATGTAAAACAAAATCTTAAGGTAATTTTCTTGTACGAATCTTAAATTTTTCAAAGTTTCAAACGATTAATCCTTAATTATTCCAACTTAAAATCAAAATAATAATTTTAGATACAAATTTAAAATGAAAAAGTAACGTACTTTAACTTGATTCTTAGTTTGGGTAATGTATTTTCATAATTTATATTTTGGCACCTAAAATGTAAAGTTTTAAACATTTAAGCATCCGAGTAACTGGTTGAAGCATTAACAGGTTATTATGCTAATGTCCCGAGTGATATGGTATCCAACTTAGTATCATTTGCTGATGTGGTTAGTAATATAAATTATTTTAATTTAAAATTAGTCTTTTTTTAATCTAAAATTAGTTTTCAACCGGTTATCTGGGTACTTAAATGTTTAAAAATTTACATCTTAGGTACCAAAATGGAAGTTTTGAAAGTCCATTACCCAAAACATGAATCAAGTTAAAGTACGTTAGTTTTTCATGCAATTTGTTCGGAAAAAGTTGTAATATGTACTAAAACTGTAAGACAATAAATTTATAAACTAAAAACGTAAGTTTACTATAAGTCAAGGGACCAAATTTGTAACTTTCTGAATCGTGCAAAAGCGACTGCTAAAAGAAACAGCTACAGCAGCAGAAAAATTAGACATCCAAAGAGGCGGGAAAACAAAAAGCAACAGAGAGAATGAAGGAGAGAGGCGGCAAAGTCGCCGGGGGAGGTCGGCCGACGGTCGACGAGCGTTACTCACAGTGGAAGTATCTCGTTCCAATTCTCTACGACTGGCTCGCCAACCACAATCTCGTCTGGCCGTCTCTTTCTTGCCGGTTCGTATTCTCACTCTCTAGGGTTTCATTTTCTCGTTGTTTTTTATGGTTTTACATTTGAGCTAGTATTTGGTGTGTGATTTCATCGTTAGTAGCTACATTCTTCAAAACAAAGTCGATAAAGCGTATCGTATATGCTGGATTAGCGGAGCAACCAGTGAAATTATTCATACTGCTTTATAGTCCTTGTTGCTTAATTTCTAGAATGGAGTTATCGAATTAACCAGGGATCATCTAGCTAGTGGAGGTTTTATTTAACTCACTTGATCATGGGAGTTGGACCATCATTAGGGGTCATCGTCTCATTGCCATCCTGTTGACAGACGTATGTTTGGTGGGCTAATTCAATATTCATGCTGTCATCGTATGAGATGCTTGACGGCATGATGATGCTTAAAGGACCAACATGCAAAACACATTTTGACTATCTGTTTTTGATTTAATTCTATATGAGATTGCTTGTGCTGTTGTGCATAACAAGCAAACATGTTCTGTATTCATGCCATGCCATGCCATTTCACCATTTATTTTTGGATTTCCTGAGTTGGTGTACCCCTGAATGGCCTACCCTGATTCTAGCTTTCCAGTAACTAGGAGTTTCTTAGATTATAACTAATCCTTATCTTTGAGGTAGGATAGTGTGCCGGAATTGTATGCTTTTACTTTTTACATATTTCTCTACTAGACAATCGTTGCGAATTTTCGGGTCGTTATACTCAGATTTACTCTTGTAGGGCTAGACAAGTTTTTTTAGACTAGGCTCATGGTTGGGTCCGCTTACATTGGTTATTGTTTTGTAAATTTGGCTTCTTAATAGATGGGGACCACAGTTGGAGCAAGCTACTTACAAGAGTCGCCAACGACTCTACCTCTCCGAACAGGTAACATGATGTTCTTACCTCAACGTATGTTTGAAAGATTTTATGTAAATTGCAAATGATGGTTTACGCGAAGAACTATAAAGGAAAAAAAAAATACAATTCTAAAAACTTAGTCATATGAGCATCTACAACCATATTGTTGTGTGGATGACGAACAATTTGGGATCATCATAAATGCATTGCTTATCATTTCTATGTTTCCACAGACCATATGTGATTTCTGTGAACCGAAAACTGCAATCCACAATCATTAGCTCAACTGGAAAACTCACACCCCTTGCTTTCTCCATGTGAGAGTTGGTATCAAGCCTTGTAAGTGGCCAGTTGATGCTCTCTTGGTTTTTCTTCCATGGCTCCTTCCCCCCTTAGACTAAGATCCATATGTGATACATGTAGTTGCCACCCCATTGACTCCATTAACTAAAAAAGGAAAAGAAGAAAAAAGAACCAGAAGAGTCGAGGTCCTCTGATATTTCAAACTGTTGCCAACTCACATTCTAATATCATTTGTTCCCAGAAAATCCGACTTTTAATATTTTAGGATACACCACCAGTGCTCAGTTTTTGAATATCAGAAAATCGATTAATGAAGCTTCTTATGTTTTCATTAATGTTAAATGCTAATTTTCAGCAATTGCTGAAATCCACAGGTGACTGAATTCATTAATCCTCTACCTTATCTAAATTGAATGAAGTTCCTTCTATCTTATCTCATCTGAATTTCATGTTGAAATGTCAATATCAAAGTTTGTCTGTTTTCTTGCCATTTTGGGATCCAAAATGTGAATTGTAACATATTTGTTTTACTGCCCTTTCATTCTTTCTAATCATCTCTGTTCAGACTGATGGTAGTGTTCCAAACACCCTTGTGATAGCAAATTGTGAAATTGTCAAACCCAGGGTAGCAGCAGCAGAACACATATCACAGGTGAGTCCAATAGTTATCTGAAAATTGTTGGTTCTGGTTCACGTGATTATCATAAAATACCTCTTTTTTCTTTCTGAATTCAATGTATGATCTTATTTGTAACTATTGATGTTTGTGTAGTTCAATGAAGAAGCACGATCACCCTACGTAAAGAAGTTTAAAACAATCATACATCCTGGAGAGGTATTTCTCAATGCCATCAAACCCTTATCTTGTCCTATTTTTCTGTTTCTGATTACAATGTCGTTCATAATCATGGTTGGTTAATATTCTATCCATGTAATGGAATTCTTTCAAAAATTATTATCGCATGTGTGCAGTATTTCTCGAAGATGTATTTTTATGTTTCTTTGGCTTTGCTGATATCTGTGCAGGTAAATCGCATCAGGGAGCTTCCTCAAAACAGCAATATAATAGCTACACATACGGACAGTCCTGATGTATGCACTCAATTTACGCACTTCTTTTTTGTGGATTTGGCCGGTTTTGATAGATATAGTGTTTCATTATGTTTCTGTTCTTACATTATTAATTCTTTATCCCATTGCCTTCCTCTATAAATCAGGTCCTTATCTGGGATGTTGAAGCTCAGCCTAATCGCCATGTTGTTTTGGGAGCCCCAGAGTCTCGTCCAGATTTGGTGGGTCCTTTGTTGGGAGCCATGGTTCTGAGTTTTTTTTATATCCCTATCTACACATTTTCTTTCTTTTTTCTTTAGACCATCCACATCCCTGCAATCCATTTACACTTTCAATTGTGCCACATCAGTTTTTGCAATTATCTTCCACACACCTTCAATTCACCTACAACACTTTCAACTGTGCCACGTCACCTACACTTTCAAAAGTGGTCCCTACTACAACATTTATTAACTATTTTATAAATTATTTATATATACATTCTAATATTACATATTTTAATTAATAACATGTTTTATTTTAATTCAATGTTAATTAAAANTACATATTTTAATTAATAACATGTTTTATTTTAATTAAATGTTAATTAAAACGACTAATATATGATATAATTATATAATTTATTGTTTTAAATTTGAAACATTAATTTATTAAATCATATCAAAACACAACATTTATTGAATTAAAAATATTACATATAAAATAATTTAATTTATTATATAATTAATGTAATTAAAAATACATTAACATTATTAATTTATAAAATTAATTGTTCTACATATTATATTTCAATGTTATTCAATGTTAATGGATGTCCACGTGGCTTGCAAACACAATTGCAAAAATAGCAAGTGAAATCCTATGTGGCATCAAATTGCTTTTTTGCAATTGCTTTGAAAGATGTGTGTGGATGGTCTTAGGGTCTTCCCCCATGTCATCCTCTTTATTGCTCCTTTATGAGTCTAAGGATGTGGAAATGTGGATATACATGGTTATGTCGGTTTATGTAATTACATTTGATGTTTGTGTCAGTTTCCAAGAAGAGACTTGATACCCTTTTGTGTTGTCCATCTTGCAGATCTTGAGGGGTCACCAAGAAAATGCAGAATTTGCTCTTGCCATGTGCCGGAGCGAACCCCTTGTACTTTCTGGAGGTGATACATTTGAATGAACCTTGATCTACTTTGTGAAATATGGCCATTTTAACAGTTCTTGATGCTGATATACAAAAAATGATCGATTTCTAATGATTCAACACTAGGTTAAAGGCGACCTTTCATTTGATTAAATTTAAAAACATAGAAAAGGAAACTTATGTATGTTCTCCTGTATATAGTGTGTTTATACTTTATACATGCTTATTATGCTTTCGCCTAAAATTGATGACATAATGGTTCTGCTTTGCATCTTTGCTTTCTGATTCATATCTTTACTAGGAAAGTAATAACGATGGTTGAGGGGCATGTACATACTCGTTGCAAACCGAAATGATTTGATCGTAGCGACACATTGTAGTTTGTATCTAACGTTATTTTTTCTTCCTCTGGGTCATATTGATTTATTCATTTATTCAGCTTTTAATATAGGGACATGTCATTAGGTCTAGGGGTCATGGGTTGGGTTGATTGGGTTGAAGGCATTTGAACAACCTAACCCAATGTTTGCGGTTTGAAAAATTTCAACCCAAACCAAAGTGCAACTCAATCCAAACCAAACCGTACGGGTAGTCGGGTTAATACTCTGATACATCAAAATATTCTCCTATGTTGTTTACCTTGAATATGTTGTTTTTCTCTACTCATAATTCTTTTTTCATCATCAATCATTTGATACAACTTATCCATACTCCTTTAGGTATATAACATTCAACTGCTTTTCTCAGTTTGCATATATATGTCCACATTTACTGAACATATATAAGGATTAAGGAGTTATATAGAAGTGGAGAAGAGATTGAAAATATATGTATATGAAAAGGGTACGTGATGGTTTATTCGTCTAATGCACACACTAATAGGGTCTTCACAATCATATTAAGTCCAAGAAATAAAAGGATATCGGGTTGGGCTGGGTTCAAATGACCGTAACCCAATTCCAACCCAATACCTATAGTTTGAAGATTTTACAATTCAATTAGACCACGGGTTGCTTCTGGTTGGGTTGGGTTGGTTGGGTTTTTGAGCACCCCTAATTAGGCCTTTAACTGTAATTTTGTGTAGTTATTTCATTTTAAGCAAATTAGCATTCAGTTTACAAAAGGATACTACAAGCTTTAGGGAACTAACTTATTTCTTTTCCATTGTAAATGCACTATAAGCTATTAGAACTTATTTGGCTTGATACACATTTACTATATACAAAGCTAAGGAATTATGCGTATGATCTGGTTGCATGAATGTTGCTGTTTTTGCCATTGTATTTTTCTAAGTTATTGTTTCTCTTATACAATATTTGGTTTATATATGTAATCAAGTTTTGTGTTGTTTGTTTGTTGTGGTGGCAGGCAAGGACAAATCGGTTGTTTTGTGGAGTATTCATGATCATATCTCTACATTGGCAACAGAACCAGGGCTAACGAAGTCTCCAGGAGCTAGTGGTGGTAAGAACCTGAAGACTGGTGGGGATGACGATAAACGTACTGAGAGCCCTGTTATTCAAGCAAGAGGGGTCTTCCAAGGGCATGACGATACCGTTGAAGATGTACATTTCAGTCCCTCTAGGTRTCTGACACCTGTCYTATGCTGTGAAACATAACCCKTCTTTTCAATTGGTATSATAGATCTAATTAGCTAATTGGAACCTTTTTGAATTCTGTTTTGGTGAAGCGCACAAGAATTCTGTAGTGTTGGTGATGATTCCTGTCTTATCCTATGGGATGCAAGAATTGGCTCTTCTCCTGCTGTCAAGGTAACTTAGACATCTGCTTTACCTTATTCGACAAAATGCTGCTTATTTTAGGAGTTGAACGGTTGGTTTTCATTAAAAAAAATCTATTTGGTTTGTTTTTGCCATCACAGTTAGGCTTTAAAGCAATGAGGGCTTTACGCTTTAGTATTGGCTGATAACCAGTGAATCAAGTCTTCATCTCATCCTTAATTGTTGAGACTTCTCCCACAAATAGCATTTGCCTATGCGCCATTTTCAGTTGTCCGCCCTCTATGTTTTGCAAATATTTTTGCTTTGTATAAATGTAGAAATCTAATTTCAATTCTTTGTGGTTCTTTTGCAGGTTGAGAAAGCACACAATGCTGATCTTCACTGTGTTGATTGGAATTCACTTGATGAAAACCTCATATTGACAGGGTAATAAGCAGACATGCTTTCTTCTCCCATATTATGTGCTCATTAGGAACTATTACACATTGATGAAAAATTCTTAAATAAAACTATCTTTTTTATTTTATAATTGAGCTTCAAGATTTTAGATTTTGGCACTTTTGGCATCCATTTCACTATTCTTTTTGTGTTTGGTATGCTGGACAAGATGGAACAGGACATAACAAAAACTTATTTGTCCATGTTTGGCATGACATTAGACTGGGAGTCTGGGACAGTACATGACACGTGTGGGATCAAAATGCACTTTTTCTGCCCCATGCCACCAAAATAGTTGGAACAAAAATCAGTGAGATGGGACAAAATTGGTAAATTACTATACCATCCATGTCAAAGTTTAATTTTTGACCTTCCAGAATAATTTCACCCACCTACCTCACTCTTGCCTGTCCACTCCTGTCTAATCCCGTCTGCTTACCAAATGCAGTAACACACCTTTAAACCATGACGGTAGATTACACGTAAATAATAAAGCAAAGAGTGTATAATAGTGTACATGGAAAATAAAGCAGTTGCTGAGCTTCAGTAAATCATTTTCTTTTTAGGTCAGCTGATAACACTGTTCGCTTGTTTGATCGTCGGAATCTCACTGCCAATGGGGTTGGATCACCTATCCACATATTTGAGAATCACAGTGCTGCTGTCCTTTGTGTACAGGTATAGATTTTTTGTGGCTGTTGACGTTTTATTATTTCTAGATTATTCTAAAATATTTGTAAAATTATATATATTTCAGTGGTCCCCGGACAAATCGTCTGTCTTTGGCAGTTCGGCAGAGGATGGAGTCTTGAACATCTGGGATCATAACAAGGTGTGAATCTTATCTTTCATTGTGCACTTCTTTTGTATACTCCCTCCATCACAATGAAAATGGATATTTTTTAGTTAACTAAATAATAATTACACCCTTAATAAGCATGGGAGTAATGAATTTCTCTATCTCATCGTTAAGGGTGAGTTTGGTACACTGGGTGGACAGGATATAACAAGGATCATTGTTCCATGTTTGGCAAGACTTTTATGTAGAACAGAGTGGAACAAATTGGAACAGGCGTGTCCCATCCCCACCCCATGGAACAAGGTGGAACAGACCTATATTTTATCAATATAACATCAAAATAATATTTAATTCTCTTCTAAAACATCAAATACGCCTCACACTTTTCATTTTATTCATTGTTTAAATTTTATTTATTGTATTTTACACTCTTTAAACTTTTACTTTACCGTCCTCAATATTATTTTTACATGGTTTCTATATTTTGGTTGATTTATGTAATTTATTAAATAATAATAATAATAAATTACATAAACTAATCAAATTATATTTTTATTGGAAACGACGTACACTTTTATTTTGATATCATCTTCGTCTTGATGAAACTTTCTAATGATATATTTTGTTATAAATATATATATATATATATATATATATATCTTATAATTTAATAAATTGCATAAATTAATCAAAATATATAAAATATATAAACAACTCATTAGAGGTAAATTGGTCATTTTATCTGTTCTGTCCCGTCCAATTTTGTCTTGCCAAACATTGAACAACTTTTCCGTGACTTCCGTCCTGTTCCGTCCGACCTGTTTGGATACCAAACGCACCCTGAGGTAGAATTGGAAAGTAGGTAGCTACTTTTGAAAGTGAACACTTATTTTGGGACGGAAGGAGTATTACAACTGTTTGCTCCTTCTGCTTGTCTTTCTAAACATGTTTGTGGTTGAGCAGATTGGTGAATGTTCTGGTACAGCCTCAAAAATTGCACAAGGCTTATTGTTCCGCCATTCTGGGCACAGGTAAAAAGCTCATCATCTTCATCAGTGAATCCTTTGTTCATTGTGTAATGCAGCACATGTGAATATATCCAGTTTCTCTCTCTTTTTCTGGCAATTCTAAGATAAATGCAACATTTTTTTCTTGGTTAAAATATCAATCACAAGTTACATCTTTGTCCATTAGTAATATTTACATAATATCTCCCTCGGGTGTGTAGCCAGTTGGCAAAGGGGCGGGGGACTTTGCCCAATTTAATGCAAGATAAAAGTTCAAATCCCACAGGATGTGGGCTTGAATCCCTCCGTTTGCCTTGGCCACTGAGTTGGCTCACGAAATGTCTCCTTACATGTGGCGCGTAGGGGGCGGGTTCCATGTGGGGCTGGTTGAGGATGCTTATAATCAACCTTTTTGCGCAAATTTTTACATAATGTTGATGGTATTGATTTTGGAATGTAAGATTTCATTTTCATCATTGAGGGTTGGTTTATACGAACTGAATGGTATTCGTGTATGATTGTAGGGACAAGGTGGTTGATTTTCACTGGAATGCACATGATCCATGGACAATTGTTAGCGTATCTAACGATGATGAAAGTACTGGTGGGGGCGGGACCTTACAGGTGAGCTTTCCCACTTTACATGGTTACTTTGAGGCCCCCTGAAGATGCACCAGGCCCAGACTTCTAAGCCTGTTTTTAGCAAGCAAAAACAAGCTCGGGATTTTTTAGTCCCCATCGGGCTTCTTCAGGCCTGGCTTATTTGGGATTTTGATTTTTTTTTGGCTTGATTGGGCATTTCGGTCTGGGCTGTGGGCTTGTTAGGGCCCAGGCTCCAGGCTTTTTGTGCTATCTCTACTCCCGATTAAGATTACCATTTGTACTTCTGGACCTAAACTGGTATGAATTTGTGCAGATATGGCGGATGATCGATTTAATTTATCGTCCACAGCAGGAGGTAATTACGGAGCTCGATAAATTCAGATCTCACATCCTCACTTGCTCATCGCCGTAGGATTTCATAGAATAGAACTTTTAGGATTTTTTCGGATTATAACGAGCTCGTGGATTGTTGTACCGTTTAGAATTCATGGGGGGATTTGCAGGAAGCTAATCTGCATTACATCGTTGTGGAAACTTCATCCCCTTTTCCGGTTGGTCAATTCAACGATGACTGGATTGGCAAATTGTTATTTATCATATCGGACGTTTTTTGGAACTCTAGCACCCCAAATTGTAAACCGTGTGGTCAAGTCGCTTTTGCGATCCGATCCGATCCAATTAACATTGGATGATTGATCCAATTGATGATTGGATCGGTTAGGTTAGGTTCAATCGATTGGATATTTTTATTGGATAGTTATTAGATATGCAATAGATGATCCGATGATTTTGGATCCATCCAGTTTGTTATTTCAAATCCAATTTTTTAACAACGATACAAATTAATTAATCACTTTTGATATGTGTTAAAGCCAACACAAGAGAAGTTAAAAATTCAAAATCTCACACAAAACATTTTACGATTTAAGCAATTTGAAAACAAATTAATTGGATGATGGTTGGAAGGATAACCGGTCATCGGTGGATTAATTGGATGTTGGTCGGTTTGATTGTCATAAGTTCGAGTCTAGCATCGGCTAAACTTGGATAATATCTTTTAATATATGTTAGAACCTTTTTTTCTAAATGAATATTTTGGAGAGTAATCTATGAGTTCTACATGTTCTCACATGGTTTAGGTTGGAGAGTAATTTATGGGTTTTACATATTCTCACATGGTTTTAAGGTTTTTTTCTGGATTATTTTTGACAAGTAAATAGTCATGGACAATCTGTGTCTGTCTCACTGTTTGGTCTCTGTTGTAGGGGATGTTGGAGTCCAGCCAGATAATTTCTTTTTAACATATGTTGGAACTTTATTTGTAAAGCAATCTATGAGT
Organism: Cynara cardunculus var. scolymus; assembly: GCF_001531365.2. Taxonomy (NCBI): domain Eukaryota; kingdom Viridiplantae; phylum Streptophyta; class Magnoliopsida; order Asterales; family Asteraceae; genus Cynara; species Cynara cardunculus. Next base: position 19,633,607 of record NC_037531.1, on the reverse strand, counting down.
TTTACATATTTTCACATGATTTAGGTTTCCAGATTGTTTTCAAGGTCTGTTTGGCAGTTGCTGAATGGTCTGGTGCATAATGATTAAGTGGTTAAAATGATTAAGAGACTCTTTATGATAAATATAATTGTTTGGGTAATTGTTTACAGTGAAATTAGGGCGCTGAATGGTTAAGGGAAACCCAAGATACAAAATCATTGAGAGAGTTTTAGAACTATTATGAGACAGACTTTTCTTTTTGCCAAACAAGATTCAACTTTTAACGATTTAGAGGCTGACTCTTAATAGAACTATTAAGGGTTAAACACATTAAGGGGTTGTTTCTTTACCTCTTAATAGTTCCATTAAGAGACAACTTTCTGAATCATTAAGAGGTAAATCTTGTTTTAAAAAAAATCTGGCTCTTAATGTTTCTAAACCCTCTGAATGATTTTGTATCATTGACATCCCTTAACCATTGAGCACCCTAAATTCATTGTAAACAATTCCAAACAATTATATTTCATTTTATACTATATCATGAAAGTCTTTTAATCATTCTACATCAAAACATTCAGCAACTACCAAACAAACTCTTATTTTATTTTTGTTAGAATTTTTAATGAGTTGATGGATGAAAGTCTTGCAAACAAAGACATCTATTAAAGAAAGTATGGTATTTATAGGAGGTTTAGTGATGGTGATAGGTGGTGGTTGGTAGATGGTGATTAGCTACTGAGTGATGGTGATGTTTAAAAGGAAGTAGTGTCACAATTGCATATAGACTCTTAGGTTTAATGAGTATACTAATCAATATAATAAGAAAATGGTCGAATTATACATAAATTTATATTAAAAGCGTAAGTAAAATCACATGTGATTTACAAGACTTTGGTTGTGACCTGAGGCCACGGTCCATGCAGTGCTGTTTATGGGGAGGATGACCCGCTAGACCCAGCCCATCCGGTCCGGTAAAAATACGGGCTTGGGCAACCATTATCGAGAAAATGGACGAACCCATATTTGTTCATTAAAATTAACGGACAGATATGAGAAATGTAAAAATAAAGATGGACAGGCCCGTCCAACCCGTTTATATTTTATAATTAATATTTTTTTACTATTCATTAAAATTATACTAGTATATTTTAAAATTATAGGATGAGACTGTTTGATTATTCTTGAGAACCCAAAAAGCTAATGGGTTGTTTGTTTGGAAGAGTTTTTTTCATAGATGAAATGAACATGTTTTTTAATTGAGAGGATATAAGTTTCAAAGAAACTTGGTTTTATACATAAAACTCTATTTCTAGAAGTTTATTGATTAAGTCATTTTATATATCATTAAACCACTACCAAATAATCATGTATATATTGTCGAATAAGTTGTGAGTCTCGTTAAATTATCAAGTGGTTAACAAACATGCACTTAATCTATCACATTAAATTATAAAAGATTTTATTTGATCGAAATAAAATACCTTTCTATTAATTAAATTTATATTTAAATAATTATTTGGTTTTTATTATAATATTAATAATAAACTAATATTTTAGTTTTAATTAAAAAGATAATGTTTTTATAAATTATATTATTTATTTAATTAAAATAATTGAAGAGGAGTGGAAAAGTAGAAATGGGCGTGGAATTAAAATCCAAAGATCGTTCTGTAATTTACTACCCACAAAACAAGCACCGTCTCTCTCTCTCTCTCTCTGTCTAGTTCACTCCATCGAGATCTCTGTTCTCTCTGGTCCCTCGAAGATGGATCGGGGCTCCAATGGATTCGTGTTCACCATTGGTATCTTCATGCTTCTTATCTCATCTTCTGAATCATTTTACTTGCCTGGTGTTGCTCCTCGTGATTTTCAAAGGGTACGTGATCTTGAATTTACTGTGGTTTTCTAACTCAAATTGGCGATTATGTATGTGTTTTTAGTATCGAACCATTTAGATCTTGCACAACTGAATTTACTTCGTTATGCTGTTTATTGCTTATGATCCATGTGAATCGAGTTTGGATCTAGGGTTTTGGGTTTCCGATTGGGAATGGAGTTAGGTCATTTTTTGGTACTTTTGATGTTATTAATTTCTATTTAGAGGTACGTACCCTTTGCTGCTATTTGTGTTAAATTCAGTCATCTCTGTGGGTTAATCTAATAAGTATACTCTTGTTCGCTTAATGCTCAAATTCAAGAAAGATTTAGTGAGGAGTGTAGGCAATTCTAGATGCTTGTTTGGTGAGGAATGTATATGATTTTGGAAAGAAGTCGTTGATCAATTGAGTGGAAAGAGCTGGGTTGTTCTGTACCCTATTTTTCATCGCCTACATAGTTTCCTGATCCAATTGGAAGTGGGTGGTGCTAGGCTTTGTGTATGCTCGCTTGCATAATTTTGTTTCAACTGTATAAACAAGTTTTCTTCTGTGATTCAGGGCAAATTTCCTTTAAAGATCATGATTTTTTTTTCTTTTTTGAAGTATATATAATACTTAAATATCGCAAATGGAACTGACACACACTCCTCACCTTTGGTGAGGTTTGAACCTTGACCTCTTGGAAGGTTGGGCTACAACATACCGCTAGGCCCTTTGATCGATCACGATATTTTAGCATTAGCTGTTATTCCCTCTGATGAAAATGGGATTTATTACAAGTTTTTGATAGTTGATAAATTTTAGGGTAGACTAAAGATGGTTAAAAATACCCAAAATTTATCATACTTCTGCTTTGAAGATAGGTCATGTTTTCGTTGCACCTTAAATCCTGTTCATTTAACCTTCGGTTTGAAGTCTACTGATTATATTTGTGTCATACACACACACGCTACTAGCATGTGTGTGTGTATATACCACTAAGCTTCTTAATATATTTTAATCGTTTATATAATTTCCATGTGTTGCATTTACCAGGGTGATCCACTTCAAGTTAAAGTCAACAAATTGTCGTCTACCAAGACTCAACTTCCTTATGACTACTATTACTTGAACTATTGTAAGCCCAAGGAAATTCAAAATACTGCAGAAAATTTGGGCGAGGTGCTACGAGGTGATCGCATAGAGAATTCAGTTTACACGGTGAGGATCTACATTTTTTCTCATTCTATATGGTTCCTGGTAAAGGAAAGGTGGTTGTTCTATTATGCTTTGGCTTAAAACCAAACCAAACCAAACGAGCCCAATATATCCCACAGTGCTGACGTCTACTTTGGAGAGTATAGCGGTTGTTTCGTGAATTTTTCTTATTATTGTGTCATGATAGAAGTTCTTAATCTTCATTTCAGTTTCAAATGAGAGAGGAGCTACCATGCAAAGTTGGTTGTCGAATAAAGCTTGATGCTGAATCTGCAAAAAAATTCAGGGAAAAAATTGACGATGAGTACCGGGTTAATATGTATGGTTAATTTGTCTTAACTTTGTCATCAGTTTACAATATATCGTCAATCAAACCTTGAGGGCCAGCTCAACCAGCAAACAGAGGCTAGGCCTTGGGGCTCTTCCCCATAGGTTGCCTGTTCAAGTCTCCTTAGGGCCACTGGGATTTTCATGGCTGTTATATTCAGGGCCAATGGACACCCACGATTTTACCTATATATATGTATATATGCAGGGTTGGATTCCGGTGAGAAGGGAAGTTATGGTGAGAAGCGTAAGAAGAGAGCTCCACCCTTGGATCAATCCTAATTGAATGTCAAATGAGGTGCACCAAGATGCACCGGATTAATTCTTTCTAAAGTGCAATTCATGGGTGGGCATGAGATTAAAAGTGATCAAGGGTTCAAATCTCTTCTTGCACTTCTCATCATAACTTCCCTTCTCACACGATCCTTCGCCTATATATGCATATATATACTTGTGGATCATGCTGAAACAACGGGATGATGGGAATAACAAAGCAGAGATTTTTAAATGAGGACGTCCATATATGAGTTGTTCCATTAATCATTATTTTTTATTTTCGGGTCTTTTCGTTGCATGTGTATGTGTATATATACGTGTGTGTGTGTGCCATTTATCAATTCCATTCCTGATGTACCCTAGGAGACTCAATCCATGACTATCCCCACCTCATGGTTGTGGCTTGTGGGGCTGATAAGTGGTTTATAAGGCTATCCTTCCCTCTCTGAGTCCCTCCCACTAGATTATTTGAATGCTACATTAGGTGTAGTAAAATAGGACATTCATATTTGATTACTTATTCTTAAACATCTATAATCGACTTCTACATGTGTGGAATGCCTTGGATTGATATTTTTGGATCTCTATTAATTTGTGCAGGATTTTAGATAACCTACCAGTTGCTGTTCTTAGACAAAGACGGGATGGCAGTCCGTCAACCACTTATGAACATGGTTTCCGTGTTGGTTTCAAAGGAAATTATGCTGGGGTGAGTTTAATTGTGGAGAAATTCACTTGACTTCTATGATCCAGAACTCCAGAAATTTATTCTATTGTTTACATTTTTCAGAGCAAAGATGAAAAATATTTCATCAATAATCACCTGAGCTTTAGAGTCATGTATCACAAGGATCTTGAGACCGATTCTGCTCGAATTGTTGGGTTTGAAGTTACTCCAAACAGGTATGTTTCTCATTCCTGCTTTACTCAAGTGAACAAGAAAAAAAAATAGTGTTTTTTTTGGATAAAGGGAAATAAAATAGTGTTGCCAAGAATTGGTAAAATCTTAGTAGAGTTGAACAAACATGCAACATTATGTTTTCGATGGCTCACAGGATCGAATGAGGTTGCATTACCTTGCCTAGGTGTTTTGATTGTGATATACTCCCTCCATCCCAAAATAAATGACCACAATGAAAAAAGGTCATAGATTTAGAAATGTGTAACTATTAAACTATTTGATTAACTAAATGACACTTTTATCCTTAATAATAGAGGGATTAATAAATTTCTCCATCTCATAATTAAGAGTAGAATTGGAAAGTATGCACTTATTTTTGAAAGCGGACACGTGTTTTGGGACAAACTAAATTAGAAATATAGACGATTATTTTGGAACGGAAGGAGTACAAATTATGTCTTTTCAGCATGAAACAATTGGTATTTCGCCAAATTGATCGTCTCTAGATGGTCTAAACTTTGCTGCCGACTTGTGCTAACAGTATCAATCATGAGTACAAGGAGTGGGACGATAAGAATCCTCAATTAACCACCTGTAACCAGAATACCAAAAACATAATTCAAGGAAGCACTGTACCACAGGAAGTTGATACAGGCAAGGAGGTTGTATTCACATATGATGTTACATTCAAGGTACGATTGTAAACCCTAGCACTTGTCCTGTTTTTCTTTTGTAACTGTGGATGTCCGGGCCAGCTTGGCCGTAGCTCAACTAATCCCATGGACTATGGTACCCTAAAGTTAACAGCTGAACAAACCCTTTAGTGAGAGGACTTCAACCGGTGACCTCTAGAACGCACACCTAAGGTCTTAACTGTTGAGCTACTGCTCAGGGTGCATTTGGTGACATGACAATACTAGGGATGGAAACAGGGCCGGTATTGTGCGGGTAATGCATCCCCTGACCCCGACTAATCCTCGACGGGTTCAGGGGGAAGAAATCCCCGACTCGTTTGGGGTATCCAACGTTTAGTAAAATGAACAATAAAAAGAACATTGTATTTTAAAATAAAAAGTACAATGAATCATAACTAAATTACTTAGGGAAAAGTTTTTAAAAACCCAACAAACTATTCCATTTTGAATGACCTTGAACTACTTTTTTGAATGAAAAAACCATTAAATTTTCTCATTTTGAATGATTAAGTCACTGAACTATTTTTTTGAATGAAAACCCATCAAACTTTCTCATTTTTGATCAAGTCCCTAAATTTTTTTTTTGAATAAATAAACCATCGAACTTCTAAAACATGGTTACCTACATCTTTTAATTAAAAAAAACTACATGTAACTGACTAGGAATGTAAAGTTAAACCTAAATCAGTTTTACTGTGGCCAAACCCTACTCCATTAAAACCCCTTTCAAACAACAGTATTGCTCCCTCTCGCCACTCCCCTTGCCCCAATGGTGCTCATTCTTCAAATCGCCTAACACGCTTTTGGCCCCTGCCATTGATCTCCCTTGTTTTGATCTATTTTGTATCTGTCAGAAGAGGGAGAATCAAAAGATAACCAGTTACAAGTAGCTTTTTTGGGGTTAAAAGGATGTACATAACCAATTTCTTAAAGTAGGATGGTTTAATTTATTGAAAAAATTGTTCAGGGACTTAATCATCCAAAATGATAAAATTTAATGGTTTTTTCATTCAAAATGAGAAAGTTTAATGGTTTTTTCATTCAAAAAAAATAGTTCCGGTACTTGATCGTTCAAAACGGTATAGTTTGTTGGGTTTTTTTGAACTTTTTCCTACTTATTAATATTGAAGGGTCAGGTTTAGGGGAAAATCACAAAAAATGGAAAACTAAGGAACACCCTAGTGACAATACATTTGGATGGTATGCACATGTGCATACAAGTAATTTGTAAGCAATTTACTCGCTATACATATGTGCATAATATGCATATGTGCATAAAAACCAAGAAACAACTTCAATTACTTGAATGCAAGTGTGCATGCCGTCCAGATGAATAGTTACGAGGGTGTTCATCAGTTTTCCCTTTTGGGGGTTTCCCCTGAACCTCCCTCTAATTTTTAAATGGCAAATATATTTATTATATATTTATAAAGATATATACACATATGCATATATTTAACAAAATAAAACTTTCATCGGGTCAGATTAGGGAGGGGTAGTGTCATCCCTGACCCCTACCCGCTACAGGTATGAAAGTAAACCCCGTCCTCGCCCCATTACACGCCAAAGTGGGGAATCCGAATCCCCGCCCGTTAAATTTCCATCTCTAAACAGGATCCATGTTTGGCGTGACATTAGATTGGGACAGGTTATATACCGAGTGGGACAAAAATGCATTTTTTTTTCCAATCCCACCAAACTAGATGGAACAAGAGCAAAAATCAGGCAGATGGGAAAATATTGGTAATTACTAAACTATCCACCGATCCTGTCGGCATACCAAACGCACTTTGTTCTTCTATTATGAAGTCGGCAATACCTTTGTCTCGGTTTCTTATCTATTTCACCTTTTTAGGAGAGTGACATCAAATGGGCATCGCGTTGGGACACCTACCTTCTTATGAACGATGATCAGATCCATTGGTTTTCGATCATAAACTCCTTGATGATTGTCCTCTTTCTTTCCGGGATGGTAGCTATGATCATGATGAGAACGCTCTATAGAGACATCACAAATTATAATCAATTGGACACACAAGATGAAGCTCAAGAAGAAACCGGATGGAAACTCGTTCATGGAGATGTTTTTCGAGCTCCCGTGAATTCCGGGTTACTGTGTGTTTACGTTGGAACAGGCGTCCAGATCTTCGGGATGACACTCGCCACCATGATATTTGCATTATTGGGCTTCTTATCACCCTCCAACCGTGGCGGACTTATGACGGCCCTCGTTCTTTTATGGGTGTTTATGGGCTTATTTGCAGGCTATTCCTCAGCCCGTCTCTACAAAATGCTAAAGGGTACTGAATGGAAGAAAAACACGTTGAAAACATCTTTCATGTTTCCCGGTATCTTATTTGCAATTTTCTTCGTCCTCAATGCCTTAATTTGGGGAGAAAAGTCTTCCGGGGCTGTACCGTTTGGAACCATGTTCGCTCTCGTTTGCTTATGGTTTGGCATTTCCGTACCTTTGGTTTTCGTGGGAAGTTACTTGGGTTTCAAAAAACCCGCTATGGAAGATCCGGTGAAAACGAACAAGATCCCGAGACAAGTCCCAGAACAAGCTTGGTACATGAAACCTGTCTTCTCGATTCTTATCGGTGGAATTCTTCCATTCGGGGCCGTTTTCATCGAGCTTTTCTTCATCTTGACGTCCATTTGGCTTAACCAATTCTACTACATTTTCGGGTTTCTCTTCATCGTGTTCGTCATCTTGATCATAACATGCGCAGAAATAACCGTGGTGTTGTGTTACTTCCAGTTATGCAGCGAAGACTACAATTGGTGGTGGCGGGCTTACTTGACCGCCGGTTCGTCGGCACTATACCTTTTTCTCTATTCCGTATTCTATTTCTTCACGAAATTGGAAATCTCGAAACTGGTTTCGGGAATCCTCTACTTTGGGTACATGTTGATTGCTTCGTATGCATTCTTCGTGTTAACGGGTACCATCGGGTTTTATGCTTGTCTTTGGTTTGTGCGAAAAATCTATGCGTCGGTTAAGATCGATTAGCGGGCAGTGTAGTGTTACTCTTAGGAGGGAAAACAATCTTAAGGTTGTAAACAGACTTATTGTAGAATAGTGGTTTTGGTTTGTATGATGGGTTGGTTTTTTTTTGTTTCTATTTGGTTTGTTTTACACAAAGCATCAAAATGTTATTTGGATGGAGTGTTTTTTTGGGCAATAGCAATAGATTATGTCCAATCTTTCTTCTATAATATAGAATTAAGAATAAAATACTAATCAATGTTCTACGACTTTTATGTGGAAACGGACATACATAACATAACAGAAGAAACCTATATTTTATTAAGGGGCTGTTTGGCAATTGTTGAATGATTAAGTGATCAAAATGATTAAGATACTTTTATAATATAGTGTAAAATAAAATATAGTTGTGTACAATGAAATTAAGATTTTTAATGGTTAAGGGAGATCCATTATACAAAATCATTAAGAGGGTTTTAGAATCATTAAGAGACATTTTTTTTTTTGCCAATCATTTTCCGTTTAAAAGATCGCCTGATTGGTTTTTATTAGATACTGTATAAATAAAGTTGTATATTAAATGAAACTTCTAATTTTCGGGTTGTTTGGTTGGGTTTTTTTTTTTATGTTTTGTATGGATAAAGTTGTATATGTAGATTAACCTGTCTATATAAATTGATAATTTTTTTGTTTGAGAGAGTTTTTCATAGATAAAAGTGTGTTTTTAAGTATGAGATACATGTTTGGAGAAAATTGGCTTTATACATAAAAAAAAACTTTCCCCGTAGAAGTTTACTAAACAAGAGGTTTTTTAGTTGGGTTTTCATTTAGAGTCTGTTTGTCAGTAACTTAATGCGTTTAATGGGACCCACAATTTATTAAGTCAACTATACATGACTGTTTGATAGTGAATTAATGATATAGTATTGACTTATACAGTAAGTTTTTAAAGGAAACTTTATGCAGAAAGCTAATTAAGAAACACCCTCCTCCCATATATGAAAAATCTTTCTAAACAAAACATTTTCAATCCACATAGACATCTTCATCCATACATGATCTAATAAAAAACCAACCAAACAACCCTAAGTTTTGTATGGACAAAGCTGTATGTATGGGTTTGTCTGTCTAGGTTGAAAATATTTTTATTTTGAAGGGTTTTTCGTAGATAAAATGAATGTATTTTTTTAATTGTGAGGGAAACGTAGAAAAAACCTGACTTTTTACATAAAACTCTCTATAAGCTTACTGCATAAGCCACTTTATATATAATTAAACCATTATCAAACTGTTATTTATTACCGAGTGAATAAACAATGAGTTTCAATAATCTCATTAAGATGCTTACAAAACACGCTCTTAAGCCATTTTTTATACCATTAAATTATTATCAGATAGTTATATAACTAAAGAGTTGTGTGACAGTTGATGAATGGTTTGGTGCAGAATGATTAAGTGATCAGAATGATTAAGAGCCTAAAAGACTCTCATGATATGGTGTAAAATGAAATATAATTGTTTGGTAATTCTTTATAATGAAATTAGGGCACTGAATGGTTAAAGGAGACCCATAATACAAAATTCTTCGGAAAATTTAAAATCATTAAGAGCCAATTTTTTTTTTTTGTCAAACAAGATTCACCGCTTAACAATTAAAATAATGACTCTTAATAAAACTGTTAAAAGATAAACAAACAACTTTAGTTAAATATGAGTTTCGTTAGGTTGATTATTTATTAAGAGATTCACCGAAATAATCATTTTAAATTGTTGTATTTGTTTGGTTCGCACCAATTCGTCCCACGCTTAAACGCACGTCCAAACACCTCAAGAACACTCCAGATGTTTGCGAAACCCTAACTCGGGGGCGGGGTTTCATCGACCACAGATATTCATAATCGACCAGCCAAATTGGCAACAAAACCAGGCGCCGGCGAAGCTACCTTACAATTCCACCACTATTTCACACACAATCTTGTATCCCTAAAGTGAAGTCTCAAGAATTTCTGTTCGGATTGATATAGCCAATCTTCATCATTACCTTTCGTAGCGTCTATAAACAAGAAATGAGTCGTTATGACAGCCGTTCCGGCGACCCTGGTTCTTATCGGGACCGGAGAAGGTAAATCTAGTTTCATTACAGCTTGCAGTACACATGGTTTATGCGTTTTATTTGTTTTTACATAGTTTTAGTGGTTTAGGGTTTGGAATTTGGACCGTGTGCCGTCGTTCCCTTTATATATTGGGGATTTTTATCAATTTCGAGTGTTTTACGTCGGTTGATTTCTGTTGTTTACGGTTTGAATTCCGTATACAGGGTTTCATAACGAGGAAAGTTAACAAATTTCTTTGCGGTTGGCATGGAACGAAAGAAATTTGTCTTTTTCCCAGTGTTGGGTTTTATAATTGTGGTTTTACCAAGTATAGTCTAAGGGTGTCAATTTTATACCACGACAAACCAACCAATTCTAGTAGTTGATTGGTTTGTAGTACCGTAGTAACTATCTAGAGTTGGTTGGTACATGATTAGAAGTCATGAACCATGGTAATACCATAACATACCAACTTATATAGAAGTTCGATTAGTAATACAACATATTTCTATTTAAATTTTAAGTTATCTTGTTTTACATTTTGCTAAATTATAATTCAGATGGATATATAGAATTTGATTAAATTCTCTAGCGCAACCCAAACAACCTTAGTAACTCGTTCACGACTCAACGGTCCATCGACGCCCCTCAATTGCCACTTGTCGTAGAGTATCAGTGAATGCTTATATTATAGGAAAGATTATTTGAATGCTTGTATAGGTAGGGATAAGTGGTACAACACATATCAACATCTATACTACCTTATAAACCAGATTTGTCAAAAATCTTAAAAACAATTTTTAATGCACAAAGTACTATACATTTATGCACAAAGTCTTAAAAACAACTCATAATGCATTAAGTACTACTACTTTATGCATTTAGTCTTAAAATCTCTTAATCTACAATTAAAATAACATATGGTACAAGTTACCAATGCAAATTATTACTTTTTCTTTTCATGTTCCCAAGATACTTTTGACACTTTTCACTCATGCTTTCACCCTCTCATACCTCTGTCTTCTCCCCATCCCCCAAGGTGAGATTCAAACTGATATTCACCATGAGTTATTAAAAGTTCTCCCATTCAATTGCTCTAGAACTCTCGGTCTCGCTCTCGATCTCGTGGTTCTTTGCTCTTGGTGTAAATCGAACATATTTGTGGAGTCGTTTAAATATGTTGGATTTTAAATATATTGGATTTTAAACTGTCATACAATTTTTTTCATCAATAGACTGTAATTGGAACCATAACTCTTATTTATTAAAATTGTTTTAATATGTAAAGACCAAGTGTAATTTATATCATTGTTAAATCTTCTCTAATAAAACAAGTGAAACTTCAAAATCGTTAAAATTTATGGCTCCCGCCGCATTGTGCTAGTACACAACTAGTATTATGTGAATGCTCGATATTTTAAGTGCATCCAGATCTAATTGGTAAATATGTCAATTTAAATAAATTTCAAACTTCAACTTTTAAGATGTTGGTACAATACCATACCGACATGTACCAACAGAAAAAAGTTGGTACCAGATATAGTTGGTTGGTACATGGTATAAAATTTTGTGTACCAATTATAATTGGTTGGTACGTGGTATATGGAAAAAAACATGGCACCGTACCATGTTCACCCCTAATATTTTCTATTTGTGGTTTATTATTGAAGTTCTGAGCATAAAGGTACATAATATGTTAAAGGGTATTGTTTGTTCAGCTTGGATTTTTGATTGTTGATCTGTTGTTTCTACGGCTGTTCAGTTTTAGTAGCTTGGAGTTTCTGTTAATAAAAGCAAAAGGCACCTTACCCATCTTATGTTGTTCAGTGATTCGGGGTTCAGTGGAGGTTCTGGTCTTGGCGGGTACAATTCTTCATCTAGCAAGAAGGACCATGAGAGTTCGGAGCCTCAGCGGAAGGTGGATTTGGATGGTTTAACTCCTTTTGAGAAGAACTTCTATGTGGAGTCTCCAGCTGTTGCAAAAATGTCTGAGAGTGAAGTTGAAGAATACAGGACACGAAGAGAAATCACTGTTGAAGGTCGCGACGTGCCTAAACCTGTTAAGACTTTTGGTGATGCAAGATTTCCAGGTAAAAACCGATAACATTATGATGCAACATACAATTTCTTATTATTGTGTTTTTTATATTTATTTTTTATGTTGTTGCATATAGTATTTTTTGAATGAATGTAGAATCATTGTAGTCTTTCATATACCTTCCATTTTCAGAGGTCTTTTTGATGTTTATTAGGATCCTAAATAATATGAACCAACAACTTTGATTAATAAGTCAATGTCAGCAATAATTCTTACTCAATATATTTATTTGTCTCAAAACAATTACTGGATAGTAATGTCGGTGGGTGGTCTCTTTTAATCTTTGCACTGTAAGAACACACAACACAGGTTGCCACTGACCTTATTCCTATAAAAAAAAGGTTATATCTGTTCTAATCTTTTTACTGTAAGAACAAACAACACAGGTTGCCACTGTCCTTATTCCTATAAAAAAAAGTTCTATCTGTTGGTCAATTCAGGATTGTTAAATTTTCTGTGATGTTTCATCAGTTTAGTCGTATTTGCTTAGCATGCTTGGAAGTTTCTTTATCTAAATGGAGTGGTACAGTTGAAGGTGGTCCCCATGTAAACAATGTAACTGCAGTCTTTTGGTTTGAGGTGGGGGTGGTAGTTCTCAAATCTCAATTCAAGAGATTTGCACTATAATCATCTTTGGCTCTAGTGATGGCGAGAAAGAGTTACCTGGAGGGATTCCCTTCGCTCATTTAAAATTGGGACACAGCAGTGATTAGTGAAAGAACAGTAAAGATCAAAACTTGTGGGATGACTTGGTGTCACACTCACAATAATTAATTTTAATGATTTGCAGATTATGTCATGCAAGAAATTGTGAAAGCAGGCTTCACAGAGCCTACTGCAATTCAAGCTCAAGGATGGCCAATGGCTTTAAAGGGTAGGGATCTCATTGGAATTGCCGAAACAGGATCTGGAAAGACTCTTGCTTATTTGTTGCCTGCAATTGTGCACGTCAACGCTCAGCCAATCTTATGTATGCATTTTTCTACGCCTTGACCTTATTATTTCTTCTTCATCCATTAGGGTGCATTTGGTACACAGGACAAAACAGGGATCACTGTTCCACGTTTACTAGTACTTTTATGTGGAACAAAGTGGAATAGGCGTGTTCCACCCCCACCCCATGGAACAAGATGGAAGAAGGTGGAACAGACCTATATTTTACCAATATTACCTTAAAATAGAACCTAATTCTTTTCTAAAACACCAAATACGCCTCTCTTTACATTTTATTCATTCTTTAAATTCTACATATTGTATTTTATGCTCTATAAGCTTACTTTACTGTCCTCAAAATATTATTTTTATACAATTTCTATATTTTGGTTAATTTGTGTAATTTATTAAATATTGATAATAAAAAAATAATGTAGAAGAAGTATAAAACAAAAATTGGAAACTACATAAATTTTTTTTTTTGGCATCATTTTAATTGTCTTGACGAAAACTTTCTAATGATATACTTTGTTAAAAAATATATATTTTATTATAATTTAATAAATTACGTAAATTAATCAAAATATATGAACAACTCATTATGGGTAAATTGGTCATTTTATTTGTTCTATCATGTCTAATTTTGTCTTACCAAAGGCTGAGCAGTTGTTCTGTTCTGTCCTGTCTGGATACCAAATGCACCTTTATGGCTGTTTTTTTTTCTTATTATATCCCAGCCATCCCGTTTGGCATGATTGTATATATTTCTTTATATGCAGCTCCTGGAGATGGACCAATTGTGTTAGTTTTAGCTCCAACTCGAGAACTTGCTGTTCAAATACAACAAGAAGCAACTAAATTTGGCGCATCTTCAAAGATTAAGAATACTTGCATTTATGGCGGGGTCCCAAAGGGGCCTCAAGTTCGTGATTTACAGAAAGGTAGGTGGTGATAAGCACAAAGATGACTTTACTACTGTATCGTGATGTTCATGGATCGGGTATATCCTAATGCTTCAGCTTATTTAAACATTTTCTAGCATAGTTCTCTTTGTTACACGAGCATATGTTTTATCATAGTTATTTTTTTTCTTCCGGTAGGTGTTGAAATTATTATTGCTACACCTGGAAGGTTAATTGATATGTTGGAGTCTCATCATACAAACTTGCGAAGGGTCACTTACCTTGTGTTGGATGAGGCAGATAGAATGCTAGACATGGGTTTTGAACCTCAGATGAAGAAAATTGTTTCTCAGGTTTGTGACTTAGATGATGATATTTATTGAAGTAATATCCCCCCTTCTTCGACCGAAGTTCTTTTTTTGCTATGAACAAGTTTAATAAGTAGTTTGTGTTACTATTTCTTGGCTGCCCAAGTTTTAGTTGGGAAATCAACAAAAACAGCCGTTTCAGCCGGATACATTTACCTGTTAGCCATTTCTATCCCAGAACTTTCAAAAAATGGCTACTATTTCTTGGCTGAACATGGTCTGCAAGTACAGGGACCAAATTTGTAAATTAGTCTAAATACTTCCTCAACTTGCGGAAGTGCTACTTGCGGACCTAGTCTAATATACAGATTTGGTTGCTGTACTTGCGGACAACGTTTATAAATTTCTTTTTTCTTTTTTAAACTTTTTGACCCCTTCGCAAGTTGAGGAGTTGCTACTTGCGGAGGTAGTGACCACTTTGAAAACGTGGGAGGGAAATGACTAAGAAGTAAACTTGATTGGCTGAAATGGCGATTTCTGTTAATTTCCCTTTTTAGTTGCTCCAAATTCTTTGTTGACACAGTGATTGAAAATTTATCTTTGTTCTATAGGTCTCATTGAAAGGCTAAATTAAGCTAGACTTGTTTTTGGGTTCCAAATCTTCTTCTTTTGCCTTTATCCAGTGGCAAGACACATAAAGGGATTGGGAAGTAAATGATTGTGTGCATTTATGTAAAATATATAATCACTGAAATTCAACATGTAAGATGAAGGATTGTGTGAGAATAGGAGTTAAGGTGAGAGGTGTAAGAAGGGATTTAGACCCTTGATCACTTTTAATCCCAAACCAACCCATGAATTGCTCTTTAGAAGGGAATTGATCCGGTATATCTCATTAGTGTTGATCTAGTGGTTCTCATCAATTAGGATTGGTACAAGGGTGGAGATCCCTTCTTACTCTTTTCACCATAACTTTCATTCTCATCGGAACCCAACCCCAACATGTAATTCGATATACAATTTTGATGACTATTGATAACCAGGCACTTGAGTTTTCATGAACTGCAGATATATTTTAGTTAGAAGATGAAGGATCTTGTGAGAATAGGAGTTAAAGCGAGGAGTGTAAGAAGGAATTTGGACCCTTGATCACTTTTAATCTCACCCCAACCCTTTGAATTGCACTTCTTAGGGGAACTTATCCGGTGCATCTCATTAGGGTTGATCTTCAATTAGAATTGATCCAAGGGTGGAGATATCTTACCCTTCTCACCAATCACCATAACTTCCATTCTCACCAAAACCCAACCCTTAGTCTGTTCTTTTTTCTGTTTCTGTAAGCTGTTTATGTTCTTCTTCTTACACTAATCAACCAATTCACATTAACCCTGAAAACGGCTTCGCTATTTAGAACGAAGGGGGAAAAGAAATCCTATAACTACAGTGTGATCAAGGGACTACTAAAGCAACAGTTCTTTTTAAATTTTACCACATTTCTCTGTGACATATATGCAGATACGGCCAGATCGTCAAACCTTGTACTGGAGTGCCACATGGCCAAAGGAAGTTGAGCTACTTGCAAGACAGTTCCTTTACAACCCATACAAAGTAAGTTCCTTTTCGCAATACTAGTTACTTTTTTCACCATATATCCTTTTCTATGCTGTTAATTGCGGCGAAATAGTGGTTCCGCTAATCACCGCAATTGGGCTGCGATTTTGATTTGGAATAGCGATGTGAAAACCGCAATTAAGAGTTGGTCTTTTAATTGGCCTTTTTAAAGGGTTTAGAGAAGTAGGTTAAGGGATTACGAGCTAGGGGGCTGATTTTGATGTGCAATTTTGGTGTGTAAACTCGCTATTCCTCTTTCTGTTCTAGTTTACTATTCTGCATCTTCTCTTCACAACAACATTGTCTTCCAACATTTATTGCTCGTCATCTCTTCTATTCACGTGTTCTTATGTTCATCTTCAAAATATATATTATGTTATGTGTACATTCATACATTTATATATAAATGTAATTATTACATGAACTGCTATTTGTGGACCGGTATACCACTGCTTTGCCATCGTAATAACCGCTATATCAAATCATGCTATTTCAGATTTTGACCGCTTTAACAGCATAGATCCTTTTTCAGTCAGCTTCTTTCTCTCACAAACACACAAAACACTATAGTTTCAGTTTTCACACGGACTGAATATTTGATGTTTCATCGGCAACTTGTGGTGTTGCCATGCTGCTACTTGAAATATATACAGGTGGTAATTGGTTCTCAAGACTTAAAAGCTAACCATTCTATTCACCAACACGTGGATATTGTTACCGAGAATCAGAAGTATAACAAGTAAGTTGATAATTTTTTTGGAGGTCACGATGAGATGGCCAAGGTTATTCAATACGGCTTGTCGAATCTATAGATGCTTGTAAGTAATTATTTTGCTTGATATCAGACTGGTCAAACTGCTGGATGATATCATGGATGGTAGCCGGATTCTGATATTCATGGACACTAAAAAGGGGTGTGACCAAATCACCCGTCAGCTCAGGATGGATGGTTGGCCTGCTTTGTCGATTCATGGAGATAAAAGTCAAGCGGAAAGAGATTGGGTTTTGTCCGAGTTCAAAGCTGGTAAAAGTCCGATAATGACAGCCACAGACGTTGCAGCTCGTGGGTTAGGTACTTGTTGTTCAAGGCAGCCTAAATCTTGTTTCAAATTTAACATTTTACTGATGACACTTCTAGAACTCTAAACTTTGGTAACATGCATCCACTTGGTTAAGCTGTTAGGCGACCAACTTATTTGGAAAGCTAAGAGTGTTTGATGTAACTCATTCGTGTTTGACGCATTGAGTGTATGCTGTACTGCTGTAGAGACCAGAGTGTATGCTGTAACTCATTCGTGTTTGACGCATTGAGAAAACCATGTGCAACTGTACAAATAGAACATAGGGCGTCTTTCTAGAACAAGTGTGACAAGGGGGCAGTTTACCAACAGAGACTGGGTTAGCGTTAACTGGGTAAGTGTGCGGTCTTGGTCACTAATCACTGACCGAGTAAGAGCCTCTCCTTTAGCGTACTACTGGTCAGCCATCTTGGCCAACGTCCCGGACCGGTAAGAGGGGCTTGGTAAACAGCAGCATCTCTGACCTTGTAAGCGCCTCTTACTGGGCACGAGGCGGTAAACAGGTTGTAAACAGCCCCAAAGTCTCCACTAGGGGCCGTTTACCAAACTCTTACCTGAGTAAGTGCTTATCGGCAAAATTCAATATTATCACTTACTTACAAGTAAGATTTTAGGCTACCAAAACGATATCGTACTTTATCCTCCTTGCGCTATGAATTGGCTTTCTTGTTGTTAATGGGCAGGGGTCCTGGGGCCGGACCTACCATATCAAAAGGGTCGTAGTAAAAGAACCCGCCCAATGCTTACTATCGAGATTGGTTCGTCAGGCTTTACTCCCATTCCAAATGTAACAATTTACCCGGTAAGTGCTAACCGTGGTAAGAGTCGTCGTCGTCACTTACCGGGTAAGACTCTAGGTCCTTATCTTCGCTCTTACCGGGTAAGATTTTTGGTCCTTGTCATATTCATCGGTAAGGTAATGTAACTTGATAAGCACTCACCGGGTAAATGTTTGGTAAACGGCCTCTTAGTTCCAGTTCTAGTCAGTATTCCTTTCTTACACTTGACATCAGGTTCTTGCATATGATTGCAGCTCTAGTAAATTGTGTAGATTTGCCCATTAAAATAAAAGCAAAGCCTTATATGGTCAGCCACCTGTTCATCGTGATTGAAGGCTATAATGATTAAAGAAACTTACAACTATTAATTGAGAGAAGAAAAAGGGAGAGGTAGTTTTCTCATCATCATTATCTTTTTATTCCTCATGGGTAGGCATTCTCCTTCAAATGTTTCTGGTTCTTTCTTGTTTGCCTTTTGGTAAGTAAAAGATGCCAAATGCATCAAGTATTGATACCATGATGAACGTAGAAGTACTTGAGTCACTTCTTCTGGAACTTCCAGCCAGCCGCCACAAAATTCTAAGTGATTCCTTCAAAATAGGGCCTTCTGATCAGTCATTATACTTGTATATCTCTAGAAGAACAACAGTCACAATTCTCATCACAACTACAAGAGCTTGTTTGTAGTTATATTAGATTGTCACAAGGCCGACAATTTTTCAGGCCTGTCCCGGGCCTTCCAAGCCCGTTTTCAGTGAGTGAAAAAAAGCTTGGGACATGCCGGGCTTGGGAGTTGAAAAAAGGACCCGATTGGGTTTTTCAGGCTGAGCTAGGTCTAATTGGGATTTTCCAGGCGGGGCCTAGGCCCGGGCCTGCCTCTCAATATTTCAGCTCGATCAGATTTTTGAGGTCTGGCCTGGACTGGGCTTTGTGCACACTAGGGCCAGGCTATATGGCCGGGTTTCAGGCTTGGGTTCTTTGTGCATTTCTATCCCAGTTATTATCAGTCTGTAAAGTAGATTACCTCTTGGATTGATCTTATCGTCTTCAATTTATGAACATGGAGAATATTTCTCTTGAATGTCTCCGTTACCACTTGTTTTCTTCTATAAGCTCAATTTATCAGTCTTTATCATTTGGTATAAGCTTTCACTTTGTCATTAATTGATAGATTGTAGGATGAAGTCTTTATCATTTGGTATAAGCTTTCACTTTGTCATTTGATTTTGGCATTATAATCACTTCAATATGTCGTCATTGTTGTTGTTTTGATAGATTGTATGAACCAAAATGTGTGGTGTTCATATTATTGATTAAATGATATGATTGCAAATGAATGACAGATGTGAAGGACGTCAAATATGTGATCAATTATGATTTCCCTGGTTCATTGGAAGATTATGTTCATCGGATTGGTCGAACAGGAAGAGCCGGGGCCAAAGGGACAGCATACACCTTCTTTACAGCAGCAAATGCTAGGTTTGCTAAAGAACTTATTGCCATCCTTCAGGAGGCAGGCCAGAAGGTGAATCCTGATCTAGCTGCAATGGGCCGTGGTGCACCTCCTCCTCCATCAGGTTGGTTGGCTCAATTCGTGTGTGTGTATATATATATATATATATATATATAGAGAGAGAGAGAGAGAGAGAGAGGGATGAAGGATCATGCGAGATGCTAAACATTTTGCGAGAAGTCGAGAAGTCTCAATATTATATATGATTACACTTCTTTGGGTGTGTTTAATCATATATGATTAAACGTCTTTGTGTTGTCAATGCAACTTGTATTTAAGCATATATGATTAAGCTTGTGTATCATATGTGTAATCATATATGATATTGGAACTTCTCGCCTTCTTGCATAATGTTTAGCTTCTCGTTTCCAGGTCAGGCTTTTTCAGGGCTGAGCCTGCCCCAAAGACTTCGGCCTGATCGGGCTTTGAGGCTTAGCCTGGACCAGGCTTTGGGCTTACTTGGCTTGGGCTTTTTTGTGCGTCTTTAATCTCACACAGGGTTTAGGTTTGAGGGTAATGTATGTAGACCTGACCTCCACCAAAAAAGGGTAAAGCGGTCATTTTCTTGAAGAATCCCGGATTAAAATAGATTATGATAGGCAAGAATTTGTGGGATTTGTTTTAGTCGTGGATATATGATGGGAACTCGGTTTTTCTTGGCTATGTAACTCATGGCATTTTTAACTTTGTGGTGGGTAGGACATGGTGGTTTCCGTGATCGTGGTCGGGGTTACGGCGGTGGTCGATCATGGAACGGATGAGCAATAACAATCACCACCATTGTGAGGCGGCAACAGAGGTGGATATGTTATCGGGCTTTTTCGTTGTAAACAGTGAATTTGGAGTAGTTTGAACTGGTTAGTATTGCAGTTGGGAGATGTTATGTTTGTGTACTGAAGATAAGGAGTCAGCAAGTAGAAGTTTCAATCTTATGGACCTTGCACCTATTTTCAGAGTTTAAATCAATACCATCTATCTATCTTCTTAAATGATATTATAATGAGTGTGTACTCCATTTGTTTATGAACATTGTAATGTTATATATGATGAGTACTTGGAGCCAGAGATGGCCAAAAAGCGGGATCGGGCCGGGCCAGGACCAATTGATTTCTCTCTTGTAACCGGTCTCCGGACTGCCATGTTTTTTGTGCAATACCGTATCACGTTTACTCTCTCGTAACTGGGCTAGGCCATGTTTTTTGTGCGATACCGCACGTTTTCTCTTGTAAACGGATTGGGCCCGGTTTTTTCTCTTGTAACTGGGCTAGGTCATGTTTTTTGTGCAATACCGTAGCCGGGCCAGAACCGCCGGGTCCTGGTCCTATGTCGGTCCCAAAATGCCGGTCCATTTTGGCTATCTGTACTTGGAGATGCTCAAAGAAGTATTTGCTTGAAACCTGTCGAAAATACCTGGTCCTAGTGAGCCTGAGCCCGAATTCAAACATGAAGCTTTAATAAGTTGTACGTACGTATAATTTATTTGTAATCTTGAATTTTAATAGTTTTTTAAGAGTTTTTTTGTCAAATTCTTTATAATATAGTATAGATAATAGGCCATGGTCGTATTCGAAGCAGACATCCACCAAAATTTACCACTGTACGAAACTTTAACCTTTCTATACTATAGCATGAAAATACATATAATCCAATAAGTCATTGTAATTAACTTATGCATCTGCCAACAAAGGATCAACATCAAAATTAAATCGGTATAAGTATCACTATTTTTCAAGTTTACACTTTACCATTGACGAGTCTTGAACTCTTGAGTAGTAAAAATGTTACCAATGCATCTGCCAACAAAATTTCAAAATCAAAATTAGTTCAAGAATAGAGATGGAAAAATACGGTCCAAAGATCTAGGATTTTGAAGAATTAAACATAGATGAAGAAGTCAAAGTCATCTAATTTAATAGAGATATAAATAAGCAGATACTGACAAAGAAATAAAGAATTGAGATAAACATAAATGAATTGATTCTTATCGATATTAGTTAGTTAGACATATATTTAAAGGAAATGAATATAGATGAACATTGTGGGTGGGTTTGGGGGTGATAACAAAAAGTTAGAAGCTTTAGTAACTTGTACTGATGATGCATCATTAGTTTGTACTCTTAAATTTTAAGTAATATGCATTAAAAATTAGTACGTTATATATTGTAATTTGTACTTAAGAGTTCTGCGTAAATGCTTTATAATATAGTATAAATATATAGTTTTACGGGTTGTTTATGAAATGCTTATCGGGCAAATTCTTATCGATATAAGATATCATGCTCATTTACCTTATTGTATAGCATTATCTGCCATCAAATTGAATTATGGGTAAGCATCTTAAACCCTATACGTACTTACTAGTAAGAGTCTTTTTGCTCACTTAGAGGTTGTTTACCAAACGCTTATTGGATCAATTATCTTATCGGGTGATCATAGAAAAGATCGAGAATCTTATTCAATAAGAGAGAAAACAAGGATTGAAGAGTCGGCTTACCGAGTGATAAACGCTCACTTTTATGGTTGAGAATGTTACACGATAAGGTAAGCGAATATGGTGACTCTGCCGATAAGTGCTTATCTGGTGAACTTTTGGTAAATTATTCCTTATCGAGTGAAACTCTCGATCAGAACTATGTCTCTAAGATTCTCGTACGTGATATCGATAAACGCTTGCTCGATAAGTTTTCAGATAATTCCATGCAAAACCATCAAATTGGAATTTATTTGCTGGATTCTATTACTTCCAATTTCCAAACACTTTTTTGTGTGGCCCAACTGCATCACCATCGCCACGCAGCTTTCCAGTTTCCACCCTAATTTCTTTCAGAAGCCATCTCAGCAACCAAAAGCAACAAGACGCAACGCAAATATCCCAGAAATATAAAATCGCCGGATCGACCTTTCCATCTCCTTCATCAAGGTTTGATTCATATAATTCCAATTGATTACTGTTCTTAGATTCTTTCGTATTCATAAGTTGGATGTTGCTATGCAATCACATGTTCTTGTTGTTCTTACCAGGGTATTAAATTAGGTTTTTGTGTTATTTTAGGCAAAATTTTTGTAGTTTTCGAGTTATTCTGAGGTGAATATCGATTTCCCTCATATTTGGAGGATTCGAACAGATCTGTGATGCATTTGTTGCCGTGTTGGGTTTTTTTATGGATTATCTAGTAGCTCGGTTCATCATCTGGATTGTTCTTTCATTCTAATTGAGAAACTTTGTAGCTAGGGTTTCTTTATTCTATTGATGTATTAAAAGTAAATCTTCACTTGTTAGTACAAGTTAACTTTCGGTGGAATTTACCTTTGTTGTACAGTAAATGAGTGGCTCAATTAGATTGATAACTTGTTGCTCATTTTTAAAAGAAGTTCCTTTAATAGCATTGACTTCATACAAGTATTTGGTGTTAGAAAATGCACCAAATGAACTTTCGGAGGAATTTACCTTTGTTGTACGGTAAATGAGTGGCTCAATTAGATTGATAACTTGTTGCTCATTTTTAAAGGAAGTTCCTTTAATAGCATTGACTTCATACAAGTATTTGGTGTTAGAAAATGCACCTAATTAACTTTCTTGAATTACTAGTATTGTTGCATATATGTTAATGTACGTTTATTTGCACTTTTAGGTGTGGTGACCTTCATATTTTTTTTGCTATTTCTTGAATCACTTGTACTTGTAATGAGTTGTATGTTTCTCTTCTTCTGGCAGCATTATATTTAATGGCAGGGAGACACCGATATTCTCCATACAGAAACCATCGTGGGCATCCTCCAGAAGGGCCTCCTTCGCGGCTTCATATGGCTCGACCCATGCCACCCCATCCTGTTATGTTGGAAGAAGAACTTGAAATGCAACATCATGAAATCCGCAGGCTTTTGGGTGAAAATCGAAGGTTAGTTGAAGATCGCATTGCTCTGCAACGAGAGTTAGGTGCTAGCAGAGAAGAACTTAGGCGAATGAACAGTGCAATTGCTGAGATTCAAGCAGAAACTGAATTGCATTCAAGGCAGCTTATTGAGCGTGGGCTGAAGCTTGAAGCTGATCTTCATGCCACTGAACCTCTGAAAAAAGAGGCTATGCAACTTCATGCTGAAGTAGAGAGGCTTAGTTCTATTAGGCATGATCTATCTGGGCAAGTTCAGACTCTCACAAAAGACATTGCAAAACTGCAAGCTGATAACAAGCAGCTTCCATTGTTGAGAGCAGAGCTTGAGGGACTACAGAAGGAGCTAATGCATGCTAGGTTTGAATCCCCACTGTGGTAGACGCCTCATATTGTATAAAATAATGGAATTCGTTTAGCTAATGTCATGCCTCTTGTAGAGCTGCTATTGATTATGAGAAGAAGGGAGGTATTGAGCTGATGGATCAAAAACAGGCAATGGAGAAGAACTTGGTTTCTATGGCACGGGAGGTTGAAAAGCTTCGGGCAGAACTTACAAATACTGATGCTAGACCGTGGGGTGCTGGTACATTTTTATTTTGTTCTAATGCTTTCTCACTTCTGCTGGTGCAAGTATTGCTTTTCCATCTGTCTCGCAGAAATTCTTTTGTCTGTGCCAAGACTAGCTAAGTTTTCTGGTCACTTCCGTTTCTGTGTTCTTGAAAGTAATAGCACTAGCTTTCATGCCATGTAAAACTGAAGAGGATGTTGCAAGTGTATTATTTTTGAAAAATTGCAAGTATATTAGGGCTAACAGATGTTTCCTTGCTAGTCTCTGATACTTGGTTGTTTAGGTGGATCATACAGGATGAATGTTGGCAGTTCTGGTGGCAGTTTTCCTCGTCCATATGGCGATTCATATGGGCGTACACTGGTATGGTTGCTACATCGTTCAGAGTTTTAGATAGCTATTTGATCATCACACGTGATTTCTCCTTTACATTTTCGATTTAAATTTCTCCAATGTCTTCAGGGTGCTGCCGACAATGGTACATTGTACGGTTCAAGTTCTACTCCATGGGCAGAGCTCGAGAAATCTCGAATGGCTCGTCGCTGAAACGTCGATGGTTTCTTTTCAAGTTGAAAATCACTTCTTCTCCTTGTTGTCTTGGCTATCCATTATGGAGTGGGTAGAAGTGTATAGCTCTTCTGAGTTTGTGTTTACATCGGTAATTCCTTTGTTTGAACTGATTAGACATCTTTACTAGGTGAAATAGGATTTCTGGGTTGCTTTCTACTACCAATTACAGCAATGATTCTCATGTGTGCACATTTTACCTTGTAGCTATATTATTATGGTTTAGAAAGTTTAAGGTGGGTGTTATTTATATTGAAATTTCCCGCTTTAATGCTAACAGGACCAGATGGTTCATTTTTAGTTACATATCCAGAGTTTACTGTTTCTTCCCTGATTGGAATAGGGGTGCAGAAGTAGCAGTTTGTGGTTGACTTAGCTGCAAGTTATTATCTTTGTGTGTTGAGATGGAACATCATATAGTACCACATATGTTAGAACATAGAAGTGTAGGTATTGACCACAATGATCATAGCAACTAGCACACATTATGAGTTGGTATATTTGTTTGAGTTTGTATAAGAAGTTTCATTATGGACAAGCATTTGGCATATATGTGGCGTCAGGCATGTGAAGTTCGAGCCTTTCAATTCAGTGTCAGACTACACTATTTTTGCTCTGTAAGAAGCATATGTCCATAAGATACCTTGATACTTCTGACAAATGTGGTGGCATCCACGATAGGATGATGAGTGTGGTAGTAAGGGATTTGATGGTCCAATCTACATGATATTTTCAACTTAAGGAGGGAGCATAATGCAATTAGATGCATGTTCCGCTGGTAGTGTTTCACGTCCCTTGGTATTTGAGGAGACATATGAGTGGGGTGGCCTGAGAAATGGACTTAATGTCCCTTGTGGTGATTTTTGATGTCATTAACGGTTGTCATTGGTTGTTGATTGACACATTGAATTCAATCTTGTTCAAGTTAGTGGAGAAGCCTTGAATTGCATGTCGTAGAGCAACTAATTGGACATAGATGTGGACAAGATTACAGGAAAAAAGGGATAAACATTTCCTGCTTGGTTAGGATGTGATCTTCTCTTTCTCCTTGCTTTTGATGCAATGAAGTTCAAGTTACATTGAATCACTTTTGGGTTTTAATTCTATTGCTGCATTGCAATTGCTTGAAGCTGGAGAGGAGGATTGAGGCTTATGTCTCCCATAAATTGTTTATTGGCATTTGTGCTTGCTTCAATACACTATTTGGTGTTCTGTAATGGAGATGCTATGAAGCGATTCATCTGGAGAGATTTTGGAAGACACCCTCGAGCATGAAATTGAAAGCAAAGGGGTCAACATTCAAGAGTTTGACGTCTCTCTTGCTGATTGCAGCCCTCTAGACAACGATCATGCAGGCTTCTCATGTATCTTGTTTTGGTGCAATCTTTGCTTATTTCTACATCTGATTGTAATGCTGCACTATACTTCAGTAGTCAGGATAATCTCGCCACCATCCAAGACAGCTTTGCTCGTTTCATGTTGATGCCAGCCGTGCACGTTTAGAGGAAAGGAGGTCGAAAGGCCATCTCACATGGGGCTGAGTTCTCGTATGGACTTTATGCTCTAGGCAAGTATTCTGTCTCCATTTTGTGGGTAATTTAGGTTCCAACTTCCGTGAATATAAATTTTTAGCCACCCTACATAAATGTACTTTATTTACTTAGATTATTGTCTCTACTAGGTGTTTGTTTATTTTGGAACCTTGGCATAGATATATGTGTCTTACATGGAAGTAAATTTGTATCTTTTGGGGTTGATTTTAGGTGACTTTAGTTCTATATGCTTCTTTTCCGGTTGCATCAGAACAAAATCGCTCTTTTGATGTTACTAGGATTTCCATTATTAAATCCCACTCTATCTTGTCACCGTTTCTCACTTCTCTTTGCGGTAGGGATAGTTTCTAGTTTGAAAATAATTTTGTTACTCGTAATGCAGTATTCCTAAGCTGAGCCTATCCACTGGACCTCAATAGGTCATGCAAGCTACAATCCTGTAGTTTGGTGATGAGAGTAATGATATTCTGGACGAAATGGTGCACCGAATTCGCTCATGATGCTGATCAGCTCATGTCAGTTTTTTAGATGAACGTTAGCATTATAGATGAATTTAGAATTACCCGTTGGAATAAATTTTACTCTTAGTTGTCCTTCATCGTGGCAAGTAGGCCAGTGCTGTGATCTTGCAAAGATTTTGTCATTTTTAGTTACCATTAGACAAGATTACAGCTGACCCATTAGGTCTTGATGCCTTGTCCATGACCTAAGTTTCATCTGGAGGAGGCTTGGGTGCTTCATCACTTGTGAAATGAGACAACACAAATGATATGGATGCTAGGATAACATTCTGACAACTTTAAAGTACACGGGACCTTCCCATAACCTTGCTGCTTTTTTTTGGGTAACCATGAGTGTCCAGGCCATATTGCGTGCACCTCAACTAATCTCATTAGGCTTGAAGATAACAGCCATGAAAAATCCCAGTGGCCTTAAGAAGATTCGAACCGGCAACCTACAGGGAGAGTTCCCAAGGCGTCCCCAGGCCTAGTACTTGTTTGCCGGTTAAGCTGGCCCTTAACGTTGAGAAGCTTGTTGCTTCAGGTTGGCCCTGAATTGTCATCTTATCTCCAATTACACATTGAAGAAAAGATGACATTGTACTTCAGGTTATACCATCAAAGGTGATCATTAATCTGCATGAGTTCTTAATAGCTTTCTATAGAACTTGCTACTATAGTCAAAGATTCAAGTGGTGCATTTCCTATATATGAGAGGTTGTCTTAGGGCCTGTTTGTTAGCAGCTTATGAGCTTAATGGGACTCCAAGCTTATTCGGTCAGCTATACATGACTGTTTGGTAGTGGCTTAATGATATTGAAAGTGGCTTATTCAGTAAGTTTCTTTTATGTAGAAAGTCAAGTTTTTTTTCCATCCTCCCAGTTAAAAAACACGCACCTTCCATCTATGAAAAAATCCTTCCAAACAAAGACCTTCCCAGTCCATACAGACATATTAATCCACTCAGACAGCTTTATGCATACAGAACTTGATGGAAACCAACCAAACAGCCCCCTAGTAGATCTTTGATATGGTCAGATAGTTTTTTATTTCGTAGTGAGCACCTATGCTAATATAAACCAAACAAATCCATTATGTCCCACCTGGAAATGGGGTCTGTGCGAATATGGTTCTTACCTATCTTTTCATAGCTAATGTAGCTTTGTTTTTTTTGACATTTATCATTCAATAACAAGATAGGGAGCTCATAGAAGGAACATTAGGTGGTTATATTGATCTCTCATTGTGACAAGATGGTAACTAAATCCGACTCGGCTTGGATTTAGGTTACTTTCTTTTTGAACCTTTGCAACAAACCAGATGTCTGCCTGGAAACAGTTGCTCTACTCTTTAGAGTATACATCCCCCACCTCCGGGTGGGGTATACTGAGCTGGTTTGGTTTGGTTTAGATTAGCTGTTTTTGAACATGTTTCAGTTTTTAGATATGTTCAACTATGTATATATAGGGTTTGGTTCTGGTGAGAATGAAAGTTATAGTGAGAAGGGCAAGAAGGGGTCTCCACCCTTGGATCGATCCTAATGAAATGCACCGGGTCAATTCCCGTGAGAAGCGCAATTCATGGTGTCGGGATGAGATTAAAAGCGATCAAGGGTCCAAATCTCTTCTTATGCTTCTCACCTCAACTCCTATTCTCACACAATCCTTCGTCTCTCTCTCTCTATATATATATATATTGTCATTCATGATTTTTTAGCCTTTGATTGCTTTGCAGATTAACATGATGTATAATTCCCACACGAGATTTATACTTTTAAGTGTTTTGCAGATAGGCACGGTTGCAAAGCGCAGAAGGCGTCTTCCAATGGTCTGGGAGGATGGGTGATATCTGAAATTGGTAAGATCTGCTATATCCTGTCCGTTAAATTCAACCATAAATAACAAGGAGAAAGCTAGTTAAATCTAATCAAGAATCAATCACACCAAAAAAGTTTCTGATCCATAAGCTTTTCAATCCTCTCCCTTCGGAACACACTCAGTGAAGCTTTTGAATGTCAAGGTTTTAGTACCTTCACTTCTCCTTGAGTTCATTTTTTCCGGTCAAGCCAATGTGTTATTTTAAAGCTCTTTCTGACTTCTCCTTGAGTTCATTCTCACCCATCTCCTAGTATTTTTTTTATTGTTTTGCAAGTAGGGAGTCTTCACATAAACAACCTCTCTACCCCTTGACCATACATCTGTCTGGTATATATATATATATACACACACACATGTATATATAGGAGAAAAATCGTGTGAGGAGAGTTAAGTTGAGAAGCGTAAGAAGGGATCTAGACCCTTGATCACCTTTAATCGCAAATCCACCCATGAATCGGTTGATACGGGGATAGATCACTGCATCTCATTCTAATGTGCATTTAAGGGTGGTGATCTCTTCTTACGCTTTTCACTTTAACCCTCCTCCTCACATATATATATATACATATACATATATGTATATACATATACATATATGTATATACATATATCTATATACATATACATATATGTATATACATATATCTATATACATATACATATATGTATATACATATAGATATAGATATATGTATATACATATAGATATATGTATATACATATAGATATATGTATATATATATATATATATATATAGGGTTGGGTTCCGATGAGAATGGAAGTTATAGTGAGAAGGGTAAGAAGGGATCTCCACCCTTGGATCAATCCTAATTTTGGATCAATCATAATTGAAGACAAACAGTAATGAGATGCACCGGATCAATTCCCGTACCAAGCGTAATTCATGGGGTGGGAGTGAGATTATTAAAAGTGATCAAGGGTCCATATCCCTTTTTACCCTCCTCATCATAACTTTTGTTCTTACCGGAACCCAACCCTTGATTTTATATATATACACATACATACATAGGGTTGGGTTCCTATGAGAAATGTAACCTTTAACATAATATATGTGAAGATATTCTTATATTGTGTGAAAGCATGTGGAAGGGACCGACTTTACAGACACAAGTTAAAGTACACATTCAAGTCCTATAACCTTCTCCACCTTCACAAAACAAAATATAACGTAACTTTCGCACAACACAAAGGTACCTTCACCTTCACCACTTCTCGCATTTCTCACTAAAAATCTTTTTCCTCACTCAATCCCAAAGCTACATATGTGTGTGTACATATATGTATATATATATAAAGAGAGAGAGAGAACACTGACCAAATAGGAGAACACGAGAACGGCCAAAGCACACGTGATTTTACACTAAGATCATGCGTAAAATCATGTCATTCGCATGACTTTGGCGCCAAGTGCCCCGCACGCCTTTGTGTTTGTTGTGTTCCGTAATCACATGTGATTTCAATGCAAAATCATCTTGCCGTTTTCATGTTCTTTTATTTGCGCTCCTTTATCGTTTGATCCAACCTCTATAAATACGTGTGTGTGTGTGTTTATATATACATAACACCAACCAGTAACATGGTTAGTATCTGTGTTTTTAATTGTTAAGAGTACTACCGTTAGACTTGGACCATATCTTCTCAATTTAGTTTGGAACCTTCCTTTTCTTTTGAAAGGCTCTTTTGGAGATTAATATGAGTTTCTATATATTCTCACATTAATCTTCTAAGTGATGGAAATCGTTTGAAGACTTGTTTCTGTGTGTGATCCCAGTTTGAAAAGAGTCTCTCGACTCCTTCGGTTTTCACCATTTACCTAAACTCATTATTCATGTTATGGTTCCCGGTTTTATCGGTGCTTGGTTGGGGATAATAGGGTTGGGAATAAAAATGATAATCTTTAATGATGTTTGGTTTGATGCGGGATTTCATCCTCGAACAAAATTCCATTTTTATTTATTTATTTCATCTATTCCATGACCGGAATAGGGGAGGTGGTAATGGTGATGATAGTATCTTGTACTTGAACCGGTGGCTCGGTTTTTCTAAGCAACGAGGAAGAGGACCGAAACATGACAGTGAAAGACTTTAGGGCGGTTTATGAAACGTTTAATGGGTAACTTACTTTACCGGATGAGCATGGCAAAAACCAAAAACCTTACTCAAGAAGATGCATGGCAACAACCGAGGTTCTTACCCAGTAAATGAGGGAGAAAAACTATTGTTCGTTTAGCGTTAACGGGGGTAAGCGACACAAACAATCTGTTTTGATGGCTGAGAATGTTATCGGACTAAATAAGACATGGTGGTGACTTGCCGGTAAATGCTTACCTGATAAGCATTTGGTAAACAACCCGTTAATGGGCTATTACCAAATACCGGGTAGGGAGACATTCCTCGACAAATTGATTAAATAGAGCTTTTCCATTTTCCAATTTTCATTCCGTTCATATTCATATTCATATTCTCCTTTTCGTCCATGGGAGATTGAAAAACGTAGCATTCCGATATTCTGTGTTTTGTGTAAATTACATCGATTATGGGACAGTTAGATTCGAGTATGTACCATTTTTTTTAAGTCCGACGGTGGATGGAGGTTCTCATGTTCTGTTTTTGGGGTTTCTCTTGAATACATTTGAGTCAACGTGAAGTTGTATGGTATCATTAGTATTCACATATGAATTAACAGTAAATTGTCTCAATATTATTCACATACGATTAATACCACCAAACCATTTACCTGATATTAACTTGCCGTTGAGCTTGGTATAAATTCACATGTGAATGATATTGATTGGTCATGCAATGAAATTGTTAGTTTACAAGAATAAGCAGATGTACTTAAATATATTCTATCCAAGAAACAAATGAACCAATATACTATTCGTATGAAACTATTTATATTTATCCAAAAAATATGTGTTCAAATATATAAATTGTATGCAAAAGTAACATACTTTAACTTGATTTTTTTTTTGGTAGTGTATTGTCAAAACTTCTATTTTGGTACCTAAGATGTAAAGTTTCAAACATTTAAGTACTCGGGTAATCGATTGAAGACTAATTTTAGATTAAAAAAATCTATATAACTAATTACATTAACAAATAATACTTAATTGAATATTACATCAACATCATAATTGATTAATTGATAATAACTGCATTGATTTTTTTTAAGCCTGCTTTTATATTACATTTTCGTGCCACAAGATATTTTTTATATGAGTCGGCAGAGAGTTTTCAAAGTGTGCTGTCCCCTTGATAGAAAGGGAACAGCTAACGTATACAATGCAATAATTATAGTAAGAGTAAACTTTACATTTGGTCCTTGTAGTTTGTAAAAAATAACATTTTTTGTCTCTATAGTTTTGTAATTACAAGACGGTCATCATAGTTTCCCACAAGGTTCAGATTTGGTTCTCCCTTTTAACGGTCATTAAAAAATTCCGTTAAATATAGAACATTTGTCAATGTTTTGTCTTTTACTCGATCAAAAACCATATGGACCAAAATCATAAAATCTATTTTGGTTGTGTAAAAAAAATCGGGCACGAAGAAACGACAAATCCCAACTACAAATATATATATATATGGGTTTAATCAAATGAGAACTGATTAGTTTGTGGTAACTGTGAGATCCAATCTCAATCACAAATCAACGGATAAAATAGGAAATTAATAATTATGGTAGTTTGAGTTAAAATTATAATTAGAGGTCATTTTAGGTATTTTTAAAAAACTCCTCTCTCAGACCTCCAATCTCCGGCCGTCGGTGAACAAAAATCCGGCAGATACCAAGTAATCACAAAGATACACAATGTGATACCCATTGTGATATACAATGATACTCAAATGGTATCACAGTATATCACAATATGTATCACATTGTGTATCTTTGTGATTACTTGGTACCTGCCAGATTTTTGTTCATCTGAGGCCGGAGATGGGAGGTCGGAGAGATGAGAGATAAGATAGGAGAGAGAAGAAATGAGTTTTTTAAAAATACCTAAAATACCTAAAATGCCCTCTAATATATATATATATAAGAGTAGAACTGCTAAGGGCATTTCATCCCGCGTAAGCATTTGGATAATCAAGAATATGACACGGCATATCTGAAAGCCCTAAGAAATGCTGGGTAAGAAGGTCGGATTTACCTCGAAAAATCTGATCCAAAAATAGATTTGACCTAAGGACGGACCTAGTATGTAGCATAAGGCGGCACGTGCCACCATATTATTCCTTTGTCGAAGGGAAAAAAATAGGTTCGTGAAAGGTGTAACTGTATTAATTTGTTGTGTGCCATCGTATGTATTTTGAAACTTCAATGAGAACAAGTTTTATTTGGTAGGGTTGGTTTGGAAGGCTTTTATTTCACCTCAGTCCCAAGTTCGAATCATGTTAGTGTCGTTTTCTTAGTCGAGTGGTGTCACCATTTGAAAAAAGTTTCGTATATTTGTTTCTTATAGTCAAACGGTTCCACCGTTTGAAATTTTTTCTATATATTTTTTTTCTTATACTCAAATGGTGTCACCGTTTAAAAAAAATTGGGTCCGTCCCTGATTTGACCTAAATTTTCAAGATATGTTCGACCAAAGATTTTACCTACCGAATAGTAAAATCATGCAAATATAGCAAAAAACGGGTCTCATAGTAAGTACATAACGAAAATGTGCAAGAAAATGTCTCTCATTTAACTGGATTTTTAACGACCATTAAAGGAAGTATCAAATCCGAACGTTTTTAAAAACCACGATGACCATCTTATAATTTCGTAACTGTTAAGACCGAAACCGTTATTTTTACAAACCATAGGAACCAAATTTGTACTTTACTGAATAATAAAGCGGATGCTTTGAGAAGGAAGGACCACGGAGATGAATTGACAGACTTACCCTTCTCAGCTTTTATGGAACAAACCACGTGACCATCCATCCCCTTATCCCTTTCCTCGTGACGGGGGCAGTTGAATATGTCGGATCCAATACGATCCGATCCAAACCAATAACTACAAACCACTAAATGCTCCACTTTTTAAAAAACATCATATATAATTATATATATATATATATATATATATATATATATGGTTCATGTGAGATCAGTTTGTTTTAAGAGACTCGTGAAGTCACTTTTTTAAACCCGAAACTTCAAAGCAAAACATTGTGAAAGTAAAAAAAAGTCGAACCTTTATAGAGTTCTGTTGTGAAGTTTCAAGTGTAAAAAAAATGGTCTCACGAGTTTCACGAAAACAGACTGCTCTCACGTGATCTTAAGTCTATATGTGTAAAATATATATAACCAATCTAAATTTAAATATTGTGAATATCAGTTTTTATCTTATAGACAAAATAGTACATATTAACATGCAGTGTTTATACAATGTTATTTAATAAGTAAAATACAGGTCCAGCCCTAATCACATGCAATCCATGTAAATACACAGGACATCAGAACTCCAACGAGCATTGAGCTTTTAAGTGGTATTAGCTTTGTTTAATCATATGGGCTGTAAATAACAAGCCAAGTCGTCTAAGGCATCAACTAAGCGACTAGTCTAATTAAAAAAAGGCTGCGTAAATACAGTCATAAAAAAAATGAACAACTAAACTGATTCTTATTATTCCGCACAAGACACCAAAAACCCCAGGACCGGCCTTGATGAAACATCATGGGATGTTTTGTGTGATGAAACTTGGGCCTTGTTTGTTTTTTTATAAACAAGCTCTTATTAGCCTCTTATGTCTGATTCGTTAAGAAGTAAGATCATTTACACTGTTTGTTCTTTTTCCAAATTTTTAGAGACATTTATGTCTTATTATTCTCTTATCTGGTAAGAGGCAAACCAACCTCTTATTTGCCTCTTATTATTCTTCAAACCCTCAACAACGGGGTTTCTCAATCGATTAATCTTAATCGATCATTTCTCTTTATCAATCCTTACCAAATCAATCCCCACGTCTCTCAATTGATGTATTTTAATAAAATTTAAATGTGTTAAATACATTAATGACATATTTTCATTCAAAATTATGTTAATTATATATTTTAGATGTAAATTTCGTAATGATGATGAATAAATATGTAAAATTGTATAAATTTTATTTATAAATTCAACAATATAATTTTGTAATGCTTAAAATAGACAATTTGAACAAATTCAGACATTTATAAGTTTGTAAAAATAAACAGTCTTATTAAACATTAACACCACCTTTTATAAATCAAAAGTAAAATAAAACTTCAGACTTCAACATCTTTTAAAAACAAAATTAAAAAAGTTTTATTTATTAATCTCCATTTCTCAATTTCAACGTACTTCTCACTTATTCAATATTACACGTGTCATGTAAGCAACTAATTTGCATTTTCGAATTAAATAACTATTTTTAAAATTGTAGACGTTGAAATATTGATTTTTTTTTATGATTAAATAATTTAAGATGTCGATAATAAAATACAAAAATTAAATAATTAAATAAAAAAGGTTATAAAAATAACAAGTTGCAGCTTGGAGCACATGGCTGGTGGCACCTTGACTTCCCCAATTAATCCTCTTCATTATTAATTGAGTAAATTACCATTTTAGTCCCTCGTTACAAATTACGACTTTAGTCCTTGTTATTTTGAAATTATCGTTCCAGTATCTAAAGTTTGCAACTCATTGCTATTTTCATCTCTGAAACAATTTTTACCTTTAAGAATTAAGGACGAAAACAACAGTAGATTATAATATACAGATGAAACCTACTAAGGGTGCATTTGGTACAATACCAAGTACCAATCAGTTAAAATTGGTATACAAAATTCTATATTGTGTACCAACCGACTGTATTTTACATCATCTTTTTCCGTTCGTAACGGCTTTGTACCAATTACAAGTTACATATATTAAAACTTGTCATTTTGTTCAACTTTTGAGTGATATTTGGATATTCAGGTAAAGGCGTAAGCGCAGCAATTGTACTGCAAACGTTACAGTATTTAATATCTAATACATAAAAAATAAAAAACTAATAAATAATTAAATCAATCAATCAATAGCATGGTATGCAATTTCCAATAACGTGTACCAACCAAATGTGCATATTTGACGTGATACTACTAACCGATGTGATTGGTGCAGTTGGTATACATACTGACTGGTTTGATCTGATACAAAATTATCACCCTAAGAACAACAAATTCTATTGTGTAAACCATAGTCCAACTCCATAAGAATGAAAATTGTAACTTCAAAAGTACAGGGACTAAAATAACAACTTTCAACAAACTACAGGGATTAAAAACGTAATTTATTCTTATTAATAGTCCAAGCCGCCCTCTCCGTTTCGTCTAAAAAGCCTCCTCTTACTTGCGCCAAAATACTCGTAACCGCCTACGCCGGCAACAATGGCGACGTACGGCACGATTCCGACGTCATCCGGCGCCGGAGACTCGAAGGTCGAATTCCTATCTCGCGCTAAAGAACGCATACAAACAGGACTCGGCACGACACGGCCATGGAAACAGATGCTCGATATTCATTCAATCGGTATCCCTCACGGCTTCTCCGATGCAATTTCACGAATCAAAACAAACTTCGGATACTTTCGTATGAATTACGCTTTAATCGTGCTCTCTATTTTGTTCCTGAGCTTGTTGTGGCATCCGA
Source organism: Cynara cardunculus var. scolymus (assembly GCF_001531365.2). Classification (NCBI taxonomy): domain Eukaryota; kingdom Viridiplantae; phylum Streptophyta; class Magnoliopsida; order Asterales; family Asteraceae; genus Cynara; species Cynara cardunculus. Next base: position 19,597,420 of record NC_037531.1, on the reverse strand, counting down.
TCTCGTTGATCGTGTTCATAGTGACGATGGCCGGCTGGTTGTTCTTCTACTTCCTCCGTGACGAACCTCTTGTGATTTTTCACCGTACGATCGATGATCGTGTGATCCTGGCGATTTTGTCAGTTGTTACTTTCGTTTTGCTGCTGTTAACCGGCGCTACGATGAACATATTGTTGGCAGTTTTGATCGGACTTGTGGTTGTGGTGATTCACGCAGCTTTCAGGAAGACGGATGATTTGTTCTTAGACGAAGATGGCGTTGATGCGGTTTCTTCGCCATAGAAGGTAGCATCAGAACTCGATTGCAGCTCTGGGTTTGTTAATTTTCAGTTTTTTTATTCATGAGTCGGAAATGTGATGTCTGTGATTGGTGTTGGTGTTGGTGTTGGTGTGTGATTTCATGAAATTATTTTTCTCTATAAATTCCAAACTTCAATTCCTTCATCTACAACAATGTTTTATTCGATTCCTTATACTTTCTGTTTTGCATCTGGTTTGTAGTTCACTCAGTAAAGGATGAAGTGATTTTGGTCATGGATTTGATCAGATACGTTTTATTAGTCACGGTTGCTGAATGAATCAAAAAACGTCCCCTGACATCATGTCTTTGGAGGCTGATTCCGTGTTGAAAGGATTGGTATCGTTGGTAATCAACCTTTTGCTTTAATTATACTTTATGTTTTAACTTTAAAATAAATCCAAAATAACGGATCAGTGATATTTCTAAAATAGTACTAAAATGGTACTGGCGTAATACTGCGAAATAAATCTTGATTTTAATATTTTGTTTTATTCTTTGTCTCTTATAATATAATACGGTTTTATGTGGTTTTGAGAAAAACGATAATGTTTTTATGTTTGATTAAAATTCAAATTTGAAGATCTCATAAAAATTTGAAGAAAAAATATATATCAATATTAATATCAAATTAATTATTTGATAGTTTTAATTTTTTTATGTACTTTATTATTATAATTTAATTTAGATTTGAAAACGAAGTAATTTATTTTTAGTTTAATGATATATTTTCCACAAGGATAATAATTAAGTATTCTATTAGAACTCAATGTTTATCCTAATTATATATTAGATTTTTTATATTTAAATGAATAAGATGTTTATCATGTATTTGATTGTGTTTATCAAACATAGAGCTTTAATAAATTATACTTACATAAAATCAACTTTTAATCTTGAATTTTAAGTAATATGTATTATTATATAATACTTTATGCATAAAATATGGTTTTTTAAGAGTTTTAGTTAAATACTTTATAAGATAATATAGATAATTATTATGAGATGATTTTAATAAGAAAAGTAGATCTACTCGATATGTAGGTGTAATAAAGATATTTGAGTTTGATTTACGTATGTATCTGATTTTGCAGGAGAATGTGAACCTAATCTCGAAGTGTGACCACTACTTGGATCCATGCATTTGTGGAGACAATAATTATATTATATATTTTTATATATATTTTTCAATGGCGATAAGGTGGATGGTAGGTATTTAATGGAACCTGGATATATCTTGAGTTTATTATTTGTGATCTCACTAAACATATATCTTGTATGGAAAATTGATTAAAATAATTAATTTTTTTATTTTTTTTAAGTTAATTTTTGAAATATTCATTATTTATATTATATTATAAATTATTTGACAAAAACTTTTAAAATCATGAAGTATTGTTTATTAATACAAATTACTTAAAATTTTGAATTATAAGTAATTGTGCGTAAGTACAACTTATTAAAGCCTCATTTTTGAATTTGTATAACTAACCGCAGATAAATATAATTAAATATCTCGTTTTAAATATAAAAAATTTAAAATATAATTAAGATAATTATTATCTTTATAAAAACTATATTGTTAAGCCAAAATAGATTAATTTGCTATTAGATCTAAATTAAATTATAATAAAAAAATTAAATTAAAGAAATTATACAAAAAATAGAACCTTTAAGTAATTAATTTGATATTTTAATATCGATATATTTTTTCAATTTTTTATGATACTTTCAAATTTATTTTTATTCAAAAGTAAAATCATTATCTTTATCAAAACCACATAAACCATATTATATATCAATACAGACAAGAAATAAGACGAAATAGAGGCAAGTGATTTTTATTAAGATGATAAAATTATTAAATGTTTTAATAATATAATTAATGTTAAAATCTATAAAATAGATAATTTGCAAAAGTCATTTTATTAAGATTATATAACTTTTGATTCTCTATTTTAAAGAAAGTTAGATAAATTATTAGAGATGCTCTTATTATTTATTTACCAATCGTTCATCAAATATTTATCAATCAGAGGTATACCTCTCGAAACTTATCGGGTAACATTCTCAACCATAAAACTAATTATTGGTAAACGTCTCTTACCAAAAAAACACTAACCATGTAAAAGTCTTTTCTCTTACTTATCAGGTAAGATTCTTGGTCATTGTTATGTTCATCTGATAACCGTTTAGTTTTATCCAAAAAAACTACTAATTTACCCTTTGAAGAAAATGACAAGTCTGGATATATCTCGTCTTTTTCGTACCTTACTTTTTTTTATTAACTTGAATATCCAATCCGCTATACGACTCGATTAATCCCTTGGCGACCACCCGCTTTGCGGGTGGCTTGAAGTCACCGCATTTGAATCTCCGTGACTATAAGGGGATTTTTATTTCTCATTGGATTTGAACCTGGTACCTTTGAAACTCAAGCTCAAACCAATCAAACACCACTCTTATGGCTTTCGTACCTTACTTTGGAGCAAAGTTGTTTGGTTTATTTTTTTTTTTTTTTTCTTTTTTCCGTTAAGGAGTGGATTCATTTAAGAACCACATATATATATTAGAAAAAAATACAACACCTAATCCTAACCATTTCAACCAATACCTCAAAAAGACAGATAGCAGTTTTATGTTATTTGTATTCTTATGCTAAAACGTTGAAACATTTGCATAAACTAATAAAACCGAATTAAAGACAGTGGACCGCACCTGTTAGCCTTATTTTTGACTTCATCGCTCAATACCATACACGATATACAAACATGTGACATGTTGGGTATTTATTTATTGATTACAAACGGAGAAATTACATGAAACATTATTTAAAAATTTTCATTTATCATTTTATGTTTTTTCAATTGATATTTTAAATCCCACAATTTTGTTTTCCAATTTTTTTAAAGTTCATATTTCTTTCATTTATTAGATTTTTCATGTCAATTAAATTATTTTTTAAATTAAATAATTATTTTTGAAAATGGAAACACGTTGAAATATTCCACTCAAGATGTTGACCTTTAAAAATTATTCACATGGACTCTTTTTATACATTACTTAGACACGACATCATTAAAATATTAAATATGAAATACTTTTTTTTTAAATTATATTAAAATTGGATCATAAAAGATATATGATAATAATTGTAAATAGTAAAAAATATTATTAAATTGATTATCGGTCAAAATCCATTCATTTTTATTAAGAATAGTGATTTGTCCCGATTTAGTGGGGAACCCAGTTCATCCGATTCGAATCGGGATGGAAATTCCCTGCTAAAACGGGTCCCAGGACCTGTTACTCAAACCGGGACGAAGATTCCATACACTTGAACTCACGGCTTTAAAACACGTCTGATAAAATATATATCAAACACTTTATAATTCAATATTTGTTCTCTTCCCAACTAATAGAAGAAGAAATTTATACATAAAAATGCATTTAGTTAATAAGATACCAAGAAAGAGTGTGAACATGAATTATATGTGATCATTTGTCATAATTAGACGACTTCAAACGACACCGTATAAATAAACAGTACACAAATATTGGTTTTTAAACAACAACTTGCATCATATCGAAGTGCCCAATCACATGCTACCTTCATTGTTACTGTTTCCACATTTCCCCAATCCATCGGCTTCCTCTCATTCACACCAATTAGTGTTCCGCCGCCAACAATGGTGACGATCGGCAGCACAATTCCGACGACGTCAACCTGCGGTGACTTGAAGGTACGATTAATCGCATCTCCGGCGAAACTACGATTTCAAACAGCATTTGGCACGAAACGTATGTGGAAAGAGATGTTCAATCTACATTCGATTAATCTTCCTCACGGTTTCTCCGACGCGATTTCAAGGATCAAAACGAACGTCGGATACTTTCGTATGAATTATACGTTGTTTACGTTCATAGTTTTGTTTCTAAGCTTGTTGTGGCATCCGATCTCGTTAATAGCCTTGACGATTGCGTCCTGGTTGTTTTGCAACTTCATTCTCCGCGACGAATCTCTACTGATTTTTAACCGTACGGTTGATGATCGTGTGGGACTGGCGATTTTATCGATTGTTACTTTCGTTTTGATGGTGTTGGATGAAGCTATGATGAATGTATTGGTCTCTGTTTCGATCGGAGCGGCGGTTGCGGTGGTTCATACGGTGTTGAGGAAGACAGAGGACTTGTCTTTGGATGAAAACAACATCGTGGAAGCCGGCGGATACTCGCCGGCGAAGTTACCGTAGATTGCAGCTCTCGGTTTGTTAATCTTCATATTTGTTTTTGTGTCAGAAAACGTGAGGTCCGTCGTTGGTGGAAAAAGCTGTGTTTTTTTGGTATTTGGAGGAGATTTTTGTACACAGGTGTAAAAACATTATCCCCATTTTATTTAGGAAATTTAATTCGAAATAACCAAATTCTTTTGGCTAAATTTAGAGAATATTTCTCAATTGATTTTGTTCAAAATGATTAAAAAGCTTTTATGATATAGTACAAAATGAAATATAATTGTTTACAATGAAATTATGACTCTTAATGGTTAAGGGAGACCCATAATACAAAATTATTCAAATGATTTTATAACTATTAACAACAAACTTTTTTTTTCCAAAAAAAAAAATTCAACTCTTAATGAGACTATTAAAAGATAAACAAACTAGTGAACTTCCCTTTTTATATATGTGTTATAAATGTGAGGTTAATCATTGGTGTTAGTTATAACTTTTTATGAGAATATTTAAGGCAAAATTGTACATCTAACCTATTTATTGTAACCAAAAAGGCCCCTTGTCAAGTATTTATCGATGTTCAGGGTCCATAATCTTACTCAGTAAAATATATAACAAAAACCAAGGTTATTACACGATACGTGAGGGAAACACCTTTACCGACTAATTGACGAATCAATTTTGATGGCTAAAAATGTTATTCAACAAGATAAATGAGAGTAGTGGCCCTTGTTGGCAAATGTTTACCCTGTAAGTATATTTGGTAAACGACCCATAAGTTGATTTAACAAATTTGAACACTTCCATTTTGTATTCGTTTTAACAAATTTTGTTATATTTGATGACGTTGATGATAAGTTTATCATTACCGAGGGGTGGACCCACTACCGCGTATACTGTGGCATAGGTCACCACTTCGTTCCTCCATCGTAATGTAAAAAACATATATCTCATTCCTTCAAGATCTTACCTTATTTTCAAACTATAGTCTATATATACTCGTTGTTTGGTTTGGTTTTTTAATTAGTCTTAGACCATTCACGATGTGCTTTTTAAGAGGTTTTTCGAACACTGAAAACCTCACTTTGAGGTTCTTCAACATAGTGGG
>NC_037531.1:19586590-19591284 GCF_001531365.2 Cynara cardunculus var. scolymus | reverse complement strand
AAACAAATTTGTCCAAAGTCTTAAAATCTTAACTTTTTTAATACCCAAAATACCCTCACACTTCATTTACACGCCTCCCTCTCCCCAAGATGCCTCTTCCCCTCCCCCAAAATTCCTTTACACGCCTCCCCTTCCCCAAGATGCCTCTTCCCCAGAAGCACTCTTTCCCAGGAGCACTCTTCCCCTTATCGGCTCCCCTCCCCCAACAACTCAAAGCTTCAAATTATCACTGCTATGTTGATTTAAATTCCCAGACACGCTTCCAAACACGCTCTCCATCATTCCCGATTCAAGCACGCTCATCATTCCCGATCCCATATTGTTAGGTTTTTTCCATTCGATCCATCGCTATGGTARAGCATCTTCCTTCACCTCTTCAAAATGTTCTTCATTAGGGTTTTTCTTGAATCGCCTTCATCTTCCTTCATCTCGATTACATTCAGGCGATTCCAAGTATTCGTGCATGTTGGGACCTGAAATTTCGAAACCCTAATCGATAATGTATTGTTTTGAATTATTTATTTTGTAATGTATGATTTTTTCTTCAGATTCAGTTTGCAATGTTCAGAATGCTGGTATTTCTATCAAAAATGATATTTATATGTTCAATTTGCATCGTTTAACTGCATTTTTTAGGTGAATGTTGTCATTTTAAGTTCACGTAGCTAAGGTGTTCGATGAAATGCTTATATGGTTTGTTTCAGTGTTGTACCTTGTAAGGGTGGAGGGACAATTGGAACAACGAGATGTATGGACGAAAGGCGTGTCAACTTGTAAAAGAATTCGTGAGCAGTGACTCGGACCAGCTCATAGTCTTTAATGTAAACTCTCTTTCCCTGTCAATTCTACGAAATTTACAAGAACTACGGATGTGTTTTATAATGAATGGTGAATTTGTTGTTCTTCTGTCATTTAACCAAATGGGGATCCTATTTCTGAATGCAGTCCAGTTGTCGAAGGGAGTCTCCCTTCGGTTTGATAAACATGCCAAATTGCTCTGCTGAGCTTTAGTGAAACCATTTAGGTCAATATTTTATCATCCATATTACAGTCAGTGATTCAAAAGGACATGTAATTGAAGCGACGAAACTGGTTAAAAGTTTAGTCCTCGATCGAGTATAACCAGTGGTGATCCTTATGGCACCATAGATTTCCAGGAGATGGATGATTTGTTCAGACATAATGTAGTGAAAGTTCAACAATGCTTTTGTGGTTTTTGTTTAGAGTTACTAAGTTTAGTCCTCGATCGAGTATAACCAATGGTGATCCTTATGGCACCATAGATTTCCAAGAGATGGATGATTTGTTCAGACATAATGTAGTGAAAGTTCAACAATGCTTTTGTGGTTTTAGTTTCTTTATGAGTAATGGATAGGAGATGATAGTTTGAATTATAGGCAGATTCAAGAACGCTATTCAATTTTTTTTACTAAAGGTACCTACGAAAGACTAACAAAAATGAAACTTAATGATCTGATATTCTTCATACACAACCGAATTCTACTTCTTGTAGTGTTTGTTGCAGTCTCTACTTTTTTTTTACTAAAGGTACCTACAATGTTTGTTTGCTTAATATGGTTCTTCTACACATAAACTACTCCAATAACTTGAGATGAAAACGTTATGTTCTTTATTTGCTTATTATTGAGATTACCTTCTTGTGCATGGGGTTTAGGATACAAGGGGGAACTACCAACAAAGTTGAATCAGAATCTACACCAATATCTTTAATACATACAGGTGGCTTGGAGTGGAAATTCTCTCAGGTTTTTGGTGAACGTGCAGCAGGAGAAGAGGTTCAAGAAGGTACAGTAACATTTCACCGATGGCTATTATTTAATAATCGTAGATCATATTAGTTTATATCGATCTGTTAATCTCTATTGTATTGCCTTGCATATACAAGTTCTTTGAATCTGATTACGGTTACGGTAAGACTTAAGGATTATAAATTTGATATAAAAGATCACCCCTTTGGTCAGTAAAATATCTGCCTACTTGCATTAGAAAACATACCGTATAAAAGTAAGAATTCAGCAGCAGATGATAATACTACCACTTAATCAACAATATCTGCCTTCTTGTAATAAGGTCTAAACACTTGTCGTTTTTATCTGATTATTTGTACTTACATCTGATTACACTCCGTTAACTCGTGCATTTTTTATTAAACCAATATTAACTTAAAAGTTAAAAAACTCTTCCTGTCTTGTATCAGCTGCTGTTGTGAATGTAGCCTACCTCTTGCAGTCTTGCTACAACAATAATCTGTCTAGCACTTAGCAACATACTTTTTCGAAAACCATAACACCTCAAGAACTCCAAATATCATTCACCTTTGTTGGTGAGTGGTTAAAATCTGTCTATCACTTAGCAACATACTTATCATCTGCTTTCTTTTGTTTTCATGCCAGGTTTTCCCATATCCAGAGTTCTAAATCAATTTCAAGTTCTCACTAATTTATCTCTTCAAAAGAACCAATTCACTGATCCCTTAACATCTTTTAATAGGTTGTCTGTATTGAGGTTGGCATGTTCTTAATGTTATTTTTGCTCCCCGAGAAATGCATTCTCTTCTACTCCCAATATACCAAGCTTTGTATCTTGTTTTTTCATCAAAATCGTCGATGGATTATGGCATCCAGTTTATGATTTCGAATGGATTCTGAGTTAATGAGTTGTATGGCTTTCTCCAGGTTGGGTTTTTTTATTCAAGGCATATCATTATTCTATTCTTGATAATAAGAGCACGCATCTTTATAATTATGCACTTTCCATTCGTATGAAGGTAATATTAAGTTGTCAATACGTTGATTGTAATTTGCAAGTGGCAGTTTGGTTTTTCAGATTGTGACAATATGTTTATAAGTTGCAACTAGAATATAAAACCTCCATTTGGTAGGTAATAAACCATTGTCATGTTCTGTTAACTTTTAAGTTTTTATCATTATTGAGAGCGAGGAGACTGTGATTGTTTGCGCATGTTTGTAGGAGGCGATGACGACACCCGTGAGGAGACTAGAAAGTGTGTCAGTTGAAGAGGTTGGATATAGTTGCCTTAAACGTTTTCTAGGACATACCTGGTGCACTTGAGATAAAAGACTAGGGTAGTAGATTGGGTGTGGGGGGTACGGTACGTAGCCACCATGGATGGGCAGAACGGGGTTGGAAGGAGGGGGATAAAGGACTTGCAGTTTCAATCGATGGAGCGAGGGATGATGGGATGTGCGTTCTGTTTTGCCTTGCCTTACATGCTCTCCATATTCTATTTTCCAATGTACACAAGTTGGGGGTCTTTCATGGATCAGTTATGTTTTTTTTTTTTTTTCTCTTCTTGATGGATGGTTTTTTATTGTTATTATCTGTTATGTGGTTTTTTTTTTATCTTTGCACTTACTTACCATTTTTATGAGTTTGATCAAAAGAAGTAATATCTTAAGTTGCTAGAACTTGAGAATTACCGGTAAGCACTTATTGAGTAAAAATTTGGTTAAATATCTTGCAAGTGTAAATATGTCATCCTTAAAATAACAAAACCGCTAAAGCTTCGAAATCGGTTACATTTACTGCTCCCCCGCATTGCTGTGTCAAGTTTTAGAAATATGTTGTATTTGTTATTGTTAAATAGTGATCTCCTAAATCTACCACCCACCATGAAACACACGACACAATCAATTTTAGTTTATACTCTACATGGTGTTTTGGTGTGAATAACTTGTGCTTATTCAAACGGATTGAGTGACATTAGATATACTGATATAGACCCCTTTTCGACTAGGAGATGTTTTTTTTTGCCGTCCAAACAAGATTTTGGGGAAATGTAATTTTTATGTTGTTTCCGTTCTGATGTAGAATGATCTATTTGCTCAAGTCATTGAGGAATGTGATTAATCCTTACCATATTCATCTGGTAAGATAACGTCACTTGATAAGTGTTTACTCGAGTTTTTTTTATTGGTTTTGAGTGTTTATCTTACTCAAGTTTCTTGGTTTTTTTTAGGAATTTTAATATATAATTTTCAGGGGAGATATGGAGGAGGTTGAAGATGCGAATAAAGTTGCTGTTGAGAGTTGCCATAGAATGCCCTTCACCACAACCCTTCTTCTAACTACCATTTCCTTCAAGAATATTGTATTACCAATTATCATTTCCAGAGGTGTATTTGTGTAACGCATCAAATTAATCTTAATATTAACCTGTAGAGTTGTATTTGTGTAATATAACGTAGTTTTGGTGTTTAAAACTTAAACTCTCAATCATGATTCATACTTTATTCTTTTCTTTGTCTTTTTCAATTTTAGCCACTCTATTTGGCATTGGTAGCAGGAAACAGTTCTCACAACTCTTTTAATTTGATTTTTAATTTCTTAAGTGGAAAATGGCAAACAGATAAAAAGTTATATTGGTCTGTGTTTCTATTTTTGCTTCCTTTAGGTCTGTGTTTCTGTTTTTGCTTCCTTTAGGTTTGTGTTTCTGTTTTTTGCTTCCAGCTCCGAAACAAAATACCCGTTGGGCCCAGTGAAACTTCAAAATCATTAAATTTCATGGCTTCCGCCGCATTGCGCGGGTACACGACTAGTAGTATAATAAATTTTGCATTATAATTTCTACCATTTGGTTTGATTGGTTTCCAACCATGGTTATAAATTTCAAATAGGGTCATCCAAAGAAAGATAACCCTATGAGGCAAACC
>NC_037531.1:19584103-19586490 GCF_001531365.2 Cynara cardunculus var. scolymus | reverse complement strand
AGATTTCTAAATTTTGTTTAACAAATCCAAAATTTATAATAATCAATTTGAGATTCTTTTAGTATTAATTAACATATTATACTATTATAGTTTTGTTTTATTTATATATGAAATATTGCAATTGATTAATTTTTTTAAGATGTCATTTTTGATCACTTTACATGTTTAAAAACTGGTTTTTGTCAAATATGATTTGTTTATCTGCTAACAGTTAGTTTATTAGTCATTTACTAGCTAGTATATATATATATATATATATATATATATATATATAGAATTTCAATACTCTTGGTTCTTCATATCTTTTATATATATATTTATATATATATATATATATAAAGATATAATAGTATAATAAATTTTGCACTTTAATTTCTACGATAATAATATAATAAATTTTGCACTATAATTTCTACCATTTGGTTTGATTGGTTTCCAACCATGGTTATAAATTTCAAATAAGGTCATCCAAAGAAAGATAACCCTATGAGGCATTTGGTTTGATTGGTTTCCAACCATGGTTATAAATTTCAAATAGGGTCATCCAAAGAAAGATAACCATATGAGGCAAACCCCATATTTGACAGAGGCATCCAATCCATCTTTCTTATACACTTCATATTGTTCAAAATTTTCAATTCTTCACCAATKTGGGATATCTCAAACTCAACCACAATTCACCAACACCTCAATACTCAATYCTCATGATGCCACCTCAATACTCTTGGTTCTTTCTTTAATATATATATAGATATATAGATTTGGAGGAGATTTTTGTACACAGGTGTAAAAACATTATCCCCATTTTATTTAGGAAATTTAATTCGAAATAACCAAATTCTTTTGGCTAAATTTAGAGAATATTTCTCAATTGATTTTGTTTAAAATGATTAAAAAGCTTTTATAATATAGTGCAAAATGAAATATAATTGTTTACAATGAAATTAAGGCTCTTAATGGTTAAGGGAGACCCATGATACAAAATCATTCAAATGGTTTTATAATTATTAACAACAAACTTTTTTTTTACCAAAAAAAAGATTCAACTCTTAATGAGACTATTAAAAGATAAACAAATTAGTAAACTTCCCTTTTTATTGTGTTATAAATGTGAGGTTAATCATTGGTGTTAGTTATAACTTTTTATGAGAATATTTATGGCAAAATTGTACATCTAACCTATTTATTGTAATAAAAAAGGCCCCTTGTCAAGTATTTATCAATATTCAAGGTCCATAATCTTACTTAGTAAAATATATAGCAAAAACCAAGGTTATTACACGATAAGTGAGGGAAAAACCTTTACCGAGTAATTGACGAATCAATTTTGATGGCTAAAAATGTTATCCAACAAGATAAATGAAAGCAGCGGCCCTTGTTGGCAAATGTTTACCCAGTAAGTATTTGGTAAACGACTCATAAGTCGATTTAACAAATTTGAACACTTCCATTTTGTATTCGTTTTAACAAATTTTGTTATATTTGATGACGTTGATGATAAGTTTATCATTACCGAGGGGTGGACCCACTACGGCATATACCGTGGCATAGGTCACCACTTCGTTCCTCCATCGTAATGTAAAAAAACATATATCTCATTCCTTCTGGATCTTACCTTACTTTCAAACTATAGTCTATATGTATTGGTTGTTTGGTTTGGTTTGGTTTTTTAATTAGTCTTAGACCATTCACGATGTGCTTTTTAAGAGGTTTTTCGAACACTGAAAACCTCACTTTGAGGTTCTTCAACATAGTGGGGAGGTTTTTCATAAGAGATTTTTGGTTACAGATCGTAATTCATAACTACGTGACCTATTTTTTTAGAGGTTTTTCGTATTTGGTCAGTTTTAACTAGGGGTGAACATGGTATTGTACTTTTTTTTTATCAAATACTATATACCAACTAATTATAATTGGTAGACAAAATTTTATAACATGTATCAACCAACTATACTTGGTACTAACTAAATTGATACCAACTTTTTTCGGTTTATACATGTGGTATAACTTTATACCAACAAAAAGTTAAATTTACAAATATATTTATACTAACATCTTTATCGACTATATTTAGATGTAATAAAAACATCGAGTATCCAAATAACATGTTGATATGTGTTGTACCACTTATCACTATATGTATGTATATATATATATATATAGGGTTGGGTTCACGTGACCAACGGTTTTTTCGTGAGACATGTAAGACCAATTTATGTTCATTGATCAACTTTATAAGCTAATAATCTAATGGTCTAAAGTTGCACGATGACAATTATGTGATTATTGAGAAGTCTCGTGGCGTTTATGAATGTTCAGATTGTAGATATAATCCAAAGGTTGAGAATTGGTCTTATGGGTCTCACGAAAAACCCTTGGTCTCACAT
>NC_037531.1:19582432-19583998 GCF_001531365.2 Cynara cardunculus var. scolymus | reverse complement strand
TATATATATATATATATATATATATATATATATATATATATACAAATGTTCAAATAATTTTTGTATAATACATCCATTCATTAATAATCTAATACAAACGGTCATTGAAAAAAGACAATGGACCATGAAGGTATATAGACGAGTTACTAAAGTTGTTAGTGTTCGTTTGAGGTGTTTGTGGATTCCGGAATACAAAAAGTTACCATCTTTATTCATAAAAGTTTAATTTTTATAATCTTTTGGATTAAAAAGTTAAAACTTTATTGGTTTTTATCTATCTTACATTCATAAATTTTCAACAACTATTTCTCTACATCTATATCTTTCGCATACCATACGAGGAATTATCCGATGTTTCACAGTTAAAGTTGCAAATGTCGATTAGATAAAGGTTTAAGATCATTTATTTACTTCTTAAGTACTTATCATTTTTCAAATGAACATTTCCTTATACACAGCCAGACAGACACACACACATATATGTTTTTAATTTAAATATTAAACAAGTTTAATTAATTAATAAAAAATAAAGTTTAAATGATAGTATATGGAATAGTAAGAGTCAAAGCTAATTTTTTTTCTTGAATCATATTAAACTTCTTCAGATAATAATTTAAAATAAAATAATAAATAAATAAAACTATTTATTTTAAAAGATTTCAGTATAAAACTTTGAAAAAAGAATATATAATTTATTTCTCAATAACTTCAAGAAAACTATTTGGTTTATTATAATTATAATTATTTTGCAAACATCCAATATAGTTAATACAAAAAAATATGAAAACTATAGGGATGAAAACCGTGAGAAAATTAAATTATAGGGACTAAAATCGTAATTTTCTTGAAAATTTGTGAAAACCTTTGGTGAAAAACATTTTGTAAGCTTTAATACGATAGTGATTAAATTAGGGACGAATCTAGTATAGTGGTTAAGGTGGTACGTGTCACCGTATTATTTTTTCGTTGAAGTGTAAAAGAATTTAGGCTTGTGAAAGGTGCAGCCATATTAATTTGTTGTGTGTCACTGTATGTATTTTGAAACTATAATGAGAACAAGTTTTATTTAATGGAATTGGTTTTCAAGGCTTTTATTCCACCTCAGACTTAAGTTTGAATCCTGTTAATGTCATTTTCTTAGTCAAATGGTGCCACTGTTTGAAGGAAAAAAAAATTCGTATATTCGTTTTTTATAGTCAAACGGTGTCATCGTTTGAAAAAAAAATTCATATATTTTTTTTTCTTATAATCAAATAATGCCATCAATTGGAAAAAAAATACGTTCGGTTTAAATAATCCATATCTATACTATCTTATAAAACATTTGGCTAAAACTCTTTAAAACTTTTAAAACTCTTAAAAACTCTTAAAACTCTTAAACCCGTTCATCCCTAAACGATTTCATCCCTATTCGATTTCATTCCATATCTAAATTCGTGTAACTAACTGCATATAAACACATTCAAATACAGGATAAACATCTCATTTTGAATATAAACAATCTAAAATATAATTAGTATAGTCATTAAATTCTAACAGAATACTTAATTATTATCTTTATAAAAT
>NC_037531.1:19573176-19580820 GCF_001531365.2 Cynara cardunculus var. scolymus | reverse complement strand
AAAAATAAAATAAAATATTAAAATCACGATGTATCTCACTGCATTGCACGAGTACTCTTGTAGTTTATCATAATAAATGAATTTGTGCATGTGAAACAAATTGCCGTACAACTTGAATAGTTTTTAAGAAACAAATTGCAGCATGAAACACATGAATACATGATGCCACCTTCATGATCATTTATTCAATTTCTCCTCCATCACTTCTGCTTCACGCTGTCCTTTCCATTTCCACTAAACGGCTTCCTCTCCTCTCAACTACTACTCGTAACGGCTTCCGCCGGCAACAATGGCGACGACGTCAACCGGCGGAGACTTGAAGGTCCGATTAATCATATCTCCAGCAAAACAACGATTCCAAACAGCATTTGGCACGAAACGTCTGTGGAAAGAGATGTTCAATCTACATTCGATTAATCTTCCTCGCGGTTTATCCGACGCAATTTCGAGGATCAAAACGAACGTCGGATACTTTCGTATGAATTATACGTTGTTTACGTTCATGGTTTTGTTTCTAAGCTTGTTGTGGCATCCGATCTCGTTAATGGCGTTGGCGATTGCGTCCTGGTTGTTTTGCAACTTCATCCTCCGTGACGAATCTCTAGTGATCTGTAACCGTACGATTGATGATCGTGTTACCCTGGCCATTTTATCAGTTGTTACCTTCGTTTTGTTGCTTTTGGATGAGGCTACGATGAACATATTGTTGTCTGTTTCGATCGGAATGGCGGTTACGGTGGTTCATACGGTGTTGAGGAAGACGGAGGATTTGTGTTTGGATGAAAACGACGTCGTGGAGGGCGCCGGATACTTGCCGGCGAAGTTGCCGATAGAGTGTAGCATCAACACTCGATTCCAGCCCTCGGTTTGTTAATTTTCAGATCTACAGATCAGTTTTTTTGTTTGTGTCAGAAAATGTGAGGACGGTCATTGGTGGAAAAAGCTGTGTTTCTTTATGAGAATATTTAAGGTCAACATTGTAATTTTAAATATTATCTATTGTAATAATAATAATAAACTTATAAGGTGTGGTTTATCAAATGTTTATCGGGTAATTATTTACAGGGATCAAAAGGCTTTTGGTTTAGTGGTATGTTTGGCTTCGTAGCAGATCAATGGTTCAAACTTCACCAAAAGTGAGAAGGGGTGTGAATTTATTTGTTCTATTTACCGTATATAAATATGATATACTTCAAAAAAAATTACTTAAATGGTCATTTATCTTACTGAGTGGGTATGGTCAGAACCACACCTTATAATTATAAGATTAATAAATTTATTGTTTTCTTGTGTTAAACGAAACAATTTTAGCTGAGCAGGTGCATAAACTACCTTCCGACGGTGAATGTGAGACGTTGACCCTTTATGATGCTTTATCCTGGAGTACTGAATCGGGTTTACGACAGGTGATTTTCGAGACTGATGCCAAGCTTGTGGTGATTAAAGTTTGTGGATATAATTACCTCTTGTTGTATTCTTTTACATCACCATTGACTTTTTCTATATCGATTGTTTGACGGTTGCTGAATGATTTGGTGTAAAATGATTAAGTGGACAGAATTATTGATATAATGAAAAATGGAATATATTTGGTAATTATTTACAATGGAATAAGGTTCTGAATAGTTAAGGGAGACCCATGATACAAAATCATTCAGATGGTTTTAGGAGGTGTTTGTGATTGCTTATTTAAAACAACTTATGTTTTTTTGTAAAAGTGTTTATTAACTTATGTGGTATTAAACCGGAGTTAAATAAAACATGGTTAAAATTGTAAACTGGTAATAACCATTTTTTCATAAGTCATGAAGGATTAACTTATCAAAAACAGCTTATTACCGGTTTAGCACCGGTATAAGCAGTTTTTTGTTCTTATCCAAATACCAAAAAACAGCTTATCACCGGTGCCAGACTAAAATAAGTTAAAAAAAAAAATTTATAAGCAATCCCAAACACCCCTTTAGAACCATTAAGAGACGGACCTTTTTTTACCAAACAAGATTCACCTTTTAACGATTCAGATGTTGCCTCTTAATAAAACTATTAAGAGGTACAAATAGGATTCTCGTATTTCCCTTTGTCTTGTTACGTATTTTGAGCTTCCTTCGTATTGTATTATGTATTATTATATATTTCTTTTATTTTTTTTTAAAATATATAATTATTATATAATTTTAAAATTGCATTTTTTTTTTTTTGATATATCTTGGAGAATATATTTTTGTTTGGATTCTGAAATTATTCGAATGGTCGCCAATAAATAAACCCATGATCCAAAAATGATTCACGTGCACCAGTACCCACTTTGGATTATTTAAATAAGGAAATATCCATTTTACAACTATTCCATTAGGAAAACCTAAAGCCTCTCTATGAGGATTTGGTTTATCCGACACCTACACGTCATGGGCATCCTGTTTCTCTATGTTCTAGAGATTTGTATGTAATTATTGAGATAACGGAGGGTATGCTAGTGAGGAAAAGATAAAAAATCATGCAACGGTTTTTAAGGTTATCACAATTTTATAGATTCTCAAATGAAGACTCATACATACATATACAAATATAGGCGAATAATCATGTGAGAATGAGGGTTAAGACGAGAGCGTAAGAAGGAATTTGGACCATTGGTTACCTTTAATCTCATATCCACTCATGAGTCGCATTTGATACGGGGATTGATCTAGTATGTCTCGGTACATCTCATCCTAACGAGCGTCCAAGAATGGAGAAGCTTTTTTTACTTTTTTCACCTTAACTCTACAAATATATATATATATATATATATATATATAAACATTATTTTGTATGTGATATAATAAATCTTGGAGCTAATTTTAGTTAAATAAATAGACTAGACCAATGTGGTTACAACGGCAAATGCTGGATGGTACAGTGGGTCCCTTCAAAAAGTTATATCCATGTACATTAAAATAAAATTTTCTCAAGATATATATATATATATATATATAAAAACGTTCTTTTGTATGTGACAATAAGCTTGGAGCTCGTTTTTAGTTAAATAAATGGACTAGACCAATGTGGGTACCATGGCAAATGCTGGATGGTAGTGGGACAGTGGGTCACTTCAAAAAGTTATATCCATGTATATATATATATGGTTGGGTTCACGTGAGATTAAGAGTTTTTCGTGAGACCCGTAAGACCAATTTATGTTCATTGATCAACTTTATAAGCATATGATAACGGTCTAAAGTTGCACGGTGACAATTTTGTAATTATTGAGAAGTCTCGTGGCGTTTATGAATGTTCAGATCTGACGATTGTAGATCTAATCCAAGGGTTGAGAATTGGTCTTACGGGTCTCACGAAAAACTATTGGTCTCACATGATCCCAAGTCTATATATATATATATATATATATATTAAATGGTATGCTATTTTATCTGATAAGACATAATTTTTATTCAGTAAATGTTTATCGAATAATAGATGCTTATAAACAATCAGTTTTGATATCTAAGACTAAGAATGGTAACTGACAAGGTAAATGAAGGTGATGACTTTTAACGACAAGCATTTGGTAAATGACCCTAAGTAAATTTTAACAGTTTCGCATTTTGTATCCAATTAACCAAACTTTGTTACATTTGATGATGTAGATGACAAGTTTATCATTACCTAGGGGGTGGACCTGGACCTGGACCCACTATGGCGTATACCACTTCGTTCCTCTGGCGTAGTATAAGAAATATCAGAGTCGTGAAATGTGCGACCACATTATTTTTTTGGTAGAATTGGTTCGAGTCATTTTTGTATTATTTTCTTACTTTTTATCTTTTAGTTTTAGATTTATTATGTTTCTGAACAAAAATTAGTTTTAGTTTTAGAAAGTTTGAAAATTTTCTATTTTATATATATATTTTAATCAGTTGGTTGTTGATTTGTAACATTTGATCGTGTAAACACTTGTTTACAAAAAGTCTGTAAAATGGTCATGACGAAATGGAGATAAATTTGAAATTCTTGTTATTAAATATTACAAGATCAACGGATTGTCAGTCAAAATTGAAATATAAACATAAACCTTAAAAACACTTGTAACATTAAATAACAAATTTAGAATGGCAAATTGCATGAAAAAATAATGTACTTTTAACTTGATTCACGTACTTTCAAAACTATCATTTTGGTACCTAATATGTAAAGTTTTAAACATTTAAATACTCGGGTAACTGATATGGCAGATGATTTGACATCCAATTCAATATTATTTGCAAACATGCCTAGCGAAATGGAATTTTTAAATTTAAAATTTTACTTATTTTATTAGAATCTATATATTATAACTATTTGTAAATTATATATTTCACAAAAATAAATTCTAATAAATAAATAAATTTACAAATGATTTAGGTTTAAAAATAATCCATATCACTATCTAAATAATATTGAGTTGAATATCGCATCAACGTTGGTAATCGATTAAAATTTAAACCGGTTACTTATATACTTAAATATTTGAAACTTTACATTTTAGGTATCAAAACAAATGTTTTAAAAATATGTTACCCAATATAAGAATCAAGTAAATATATGTTACTTTTTCATACAATTTGCCATAATATTTTTAGATCCAATAAATATATTATTTTAGTCCCTTTTTATTTTATTTTTATTCTCGAAGACGAACACTTGTTAAGGTAGTTGGACCTTGCATTTCTCGAGACTATAACTTTATATCTAATTTGTTTTAAAATAAATATCTATGTTACTATTTTAATTTGTCCCGAAAAAATGTACATTTTTAAAAATAAATATTTACTTTTCTCATTTTACCCTTAACTATGAAATTTTGTTTATAATTAGGAGTTGTTTGTTTACTTCTTAATAGTTCTATTAAAAGACAGTATCTGAATCGTTAAAAAATGAATCTTGTTTGGCAAAAAAATGCATGCTAATTAATAGTTCTAAAACTCTCTGAATGATTTTGTATTATGGGTATCCCATAACCATTCAGCATCCTAATTTTATTGTAAACAATTACCAAATATTTTATTTTTCATTATATTATGAGAGTAGTTTAATCATTATGACCACATAATCATTCAACAACTTTCAAACAGTGTAAAATTGTCTTTTTGGTAGTTAAAAAGTTTAATAGTTATATACCTCTAAAATTATATAATTTTTTTATTGCGGATATTTAATTTGAGACAGTGGAATCATCTGTTTCTAGAAATAACAGTTCTTTAATTTTATTTTTAATTATAAAATAATAAATATATAATTTTCTTTAATTAAAGATAAAAAAAATATTTTTTTTTAACAATTTTAAAATTGTTTTATTATTATTATATATTTATTTTAAAGATTATTTGTGTATGGCATCCTTTATCCACACATGATGCACGTGCACCATTCCCTACTTGAATTATTCAAAACGAGTGTATTGCCTACTTTCCAACTATTCCATCACGTGCTGAATTAGGCTAAAAAGCTTAGGATTCTCATGCCCAATCATTCAATTAGGCCATGTTTGTCAACACATGTGTTTTTTTTAATTAACATCCATATCCAAACCCTCATATGAGTTGAATAATCTACCTGTTTTGCAGGTAGTAAAATAGGTGGTCTGGACCCTCATATGAGTTGAATAATCTACCTGTTTTGCAGGTGCTAAAATAGGTGGTCTGGAGTCATCGTATTCGAACTTTTGTCGGCATAAAAAGATTTTTATTATTATTTAGATTTGAACTTGAAACCTCTAGACATTTTTGATCTTTAGAATCCAAGCTCAAACCAATCATGCATCACATTTATGGTTTGTGTTATTTTACTTACTTAACTGGCAGATTCATAAACTTAGGTGACTGAAGATTCTTGATAGAATTTTTTTTTGAAACCGAATAACTCATCCGAACCAAAATGGTTTTGCGGGTTATTCAGTTTGCGAGTTAACCAAATAAGTTAAATTTCAATTTTGTACCATATCAGTTAACCGATAGCAAATCATATTATTATTTAATTTATATAATTTCTTTCTAGATGAATTGGTTTGAACATTTATAAAATTAACATCAGGTGAATTGATTTATTTTTAAACTAAAAGAACGAGAAATTGATATTTATGTAACAAAACATCAACCAACATTATCATTATAGCATGATTGCAAAACTAGCAGTAACAATACACGTCAAGGGGGGAAGGTTTTTTTTTTTGTCAAAACAGGTTGTGCCGTTGGGTGGAACCGTCAAAGATGATCAGGAGAACTATGAACATAAAAGAGTAAATCGTTTACTTGCATTAGATTGAAAAATAGACATTTGAGTCGGGCCTTCCTCCACATCCTTAAAGCTAAGCCCGCCACTGATGTCAGGTAAAATTACTGATTATCAAAATGAATTATTTGTAAATGTCTCATACCCGGTAAGCATTAATCTGGTAAAGTTTTATCCCTCATTACCGTATAAGAACCGTAGTTGTTGTCATGCCTCTGAAGTCTTACCAGATATGATTCATCGGGGTGAGTTAGGTTCAAACGACCATAACCCCATTTTTTATGGTTTTAAGATTCTGCAACTCGATCAGACATTTGATGGCTTCGAGCCAGCTTATTTCAGGTTTGGTTGGTCGGATTTTTATCCATCACTAATTCATACCCCCTTTTATAAGGTGGATGAGAGTGAGGAAAGAATAAAAAACAATGCAACGATTCTTAAAGTTATCATAAATTTATTAATTTTAATAAAAACCCATATATATATATATATATATATATATGTATATATATAATAACTTATTTTATTTAAATATTCAATTAAAAAATAAAATAGAAATATAACAATATCCATTTTATCTATAAAAGATATAAAGTTTAACAACCCTTTGTATGTATGTTGAGTTAAATAAATGGAGTAAGACCAAACCAGGTGCAATGGCAGATGTCGGATGGTAGTGGGACACTACACGTCTAAAGTTATTCATGGGTGGCCATTAAGGTGCTCAAAAACCCGATGAACCCGACCAACTCAAAAAAACCCGACCAACTCGATGAACCTGACCTTAACTTTAGCTTTGAATTATAGATGACAATCATGATATGACCAACCTCAACGTCAAGAAAGCGAAAGCATCCGGGTTGGAAACGTCTTAAACTATTGTTGTTGATTGATGTATTATCATTTGGCTTAAACATTTTCATTGTAATATCTAAATATTTGATGAACTTGCATATTATCTTGAACGGTCGGTCGTATTTCAAATGAAAGTTTTCTTTATTTTTATATGATTTTACATTGTTTAAAATCAACCCGATCAACCCGAACGGGTTGGGTTAGGTTGGGTTGAAAATTTTCAAACCGCCAACATTGGGTTGAGTTGTTAAAACGGCTCCAAACCGATCAACCTGAACCGTGAGCACCCCTAGGAGTCATAATGTCACCTCCTAACAGAGGACGTTAAATGCATCGAAAATTGAAATTGCTTTAATTTTTATCAAATGTCAAACTCAATCATCATAGTATATTTTATCATTATTATTGTTAGACACACATACATACATACATACATACATACATACATACATACATACATACATACATACACACATATATATACATACATACATACATACATATGTATATATATATACATACATACATATATATATATACATACAT
>NC_037531.1:19567374-19572996 GCF_001531365.2 Cynara cardunculus var. scolymus | reverse complement strand
ATATATATATATATATATATATTACACCAATAAGACACGTTCATCGCCGACGCTTTGCCCGATGAGAGGATTTATCGTCCAAATCTTTGGTCGATGAAACACACTCATCGCCCAAGGTTTTGAACAATGAACAAGCTCATCGTTCAAGCTTGTACCCTTAAACATTATCTCTCATACCTTGGGTGGAGTTAAGTCTCATCTCATCGCCCAAGTCTTGTCCGGATACCCTCTAATTTCTCAAGCCTTGAGTGGATTGGATCTCTCAGGCCTTGGGCGGATTGGATGTTCATCGCCCAATCCTTGTTAGGATAGTTGAGAGAGCTCTTCCAAGGTTTTGTAAAAAAAAAAAAAAAAATTAATAATTTAAATTATTTTAAATAAGAAAAGAAAATGATTGAATAGGGTTAGGGGCGCCCTTAGTCCATCATAGGGGTGCAATTAGCCTCCCCAAAAATTATTGTGCAGGATGGATGTCAGAAATTTATGGAAGAAATCAAATATTTCAACAGATCCGTTCCTGACATTTTATAGATCCTGAGCGAGAATTAAAAAGGGACATTCGATAAGTATGAAAGAAAGTTCAATTACTATTTTCATCATCAGCAATAACATTGAATTCAAAAAATAATAATAATTCATATAAAACATTTTTTCCGAGTATTCGTAGACAAAATCAATCAATAATTACTTTAAATTAATATTATATATCATATCATTTTTATATAGCATCATAAATTCAGTCCACACCCAACTACATCCTATGATATATATCTTTATTATATAGATTGACATCATTTGAGTCATCCGCCATCATGTTGACTATTCAGAGTAACACTTAATGTAAATCAATATAAATCATTTGGGTTTCCATGTCAAATTACGTTAATGTTTTTTTATCACCATTTCAGAGTTTTAGAGTTAAAACAAACTTATTATTGGAGAGTACATAAAATCCATGCACCTAATATTAGGTAACAAATAGTCAATAATGTATGAAAAAATATGATAGTTTCGAAATCGTAAATATAGACATAAGTTGGATCGTCTCATATGATTGATAACTTTTTTCAAAAGATTGGAGTTTTCGTATTTAATAACAAGAAATCTACTATATTGTAACGTAAAATAATATTCATCTGTATGGAATAATCAAAAGTCACTGGAGATGAATGACAGAGGATACATAAATGTTTTCTAAACAAAGTCACTTGGGGTGCCTTGGTCCTATTATGGTGGATGTGGTTTGCCCCACCCCGAGCGCGTCTTTTGTTCCAGTGTTTTTGGTTTTTTTACTTGATGCGAGGGGTCTCCCACCTCCATATAAAAAAAATGTGTCTATTTTGTTTATTGATTTTTTTGAACTACTACTATATACTATATAATATATAAAAAAAATATATGGGCCCCTGTTTCTTGTGGGTCCTGTGCGTAAGCCCTCAAAAACGACCCTGTCTTTCAAGCTCCTTTTTTTATTTTACATTTATTTATAGAACTCAATTCATTTTTTAGTCAGTTTTTATGTAGAATTCCACTTTCTGCATTAAAGATTCCATATTTTGCGTGAAAATTCACTTTCCTTGTGAGTACTCCCCTTTCCGTGTGAGGATTCCACTTTCTTCATTTATTTTTATCGAGAACCAATCCTTACGTATATTTGTAAGCCTTCTTCATGAGGAATGGCTACAAAGTAAAGTGAGGTCTAATTTTTTTGACAGATTGACTGTTTTTGTAAATTTCATGAAGGATGTCTTAGGGTTAATTGTATAGAGAATCTAACTGATATGTTAAAATCGAAAATTTTAAAGATTTTGTTTAGAGATATTAAACAGTTATTTACGGGATTTGGATAAAAGAAACTGTTTGCTTTTATTTAATACAATGAGCTCATTCCCAACAAACTCAAATATTCATTCCAGGTTAAACTGGAGGGAATGAATACTCATTCTTGTTCCATGTCATTTTCATTCTCATGTCCAAACCAAACCTGAACCTTTTTGCAAACCACAAATATCATTTTGTAATTTCAAAACTACAGAGTCGAAAAGTTTTATTTACGAGAAACAAGATGAACCGAATTTACTCTAAGTAAATACAAAAGCAAATTTGTTACGTTTAGGAAATAAACATAACACATTCACATAAAGGGTAATGTGAGAATAAGAGTTAAGGTGATAACTGTATGAAGATATTTGAACCATTTATCACTTTTAATCACAAAAACAACCTATTAATTGCATTTTAGAAGGGAATTGATCTAGTGTATTTCATTAGTGTTGATCCAGTTGTTCTTTTCAATTATGATTGATTCAAAGGTGGAGATCATTTTTCTTTCCTTCTCAACATAATCCAACTCTCACATAAAGTGTAGGCATGAGAAGGGGGATGGGCGCGGGTTTTGTAATACCCGACCCCGGTTTGTAGTAACATCGCCCGACCCCGACGAGTGCGGGGATTAACATTATGTCCACGGTCAAACCTTTATCAATCACCGGTCAAAACCCGTGAATAATATCCATTAATTTGATTCTACCGGGGATCCCCGGCTCCCGCCTCGGTTTGAGTAACACACCCCGGCCCCGTGATCCGTTTTAACGGGGAATCCCCATCCCCATTCGGGTCGGGTGAACCGGGTTCCCCACCGAGACGGGGCAAATCACCATCCCTAATAAAGCGTACCAAATAGAACAAATATATAACTTGTAATAGTACGAGGACTATTTTGTTATTTATACATAAATCAGGGGGTCTTTTTATAGTTTACAAAGAGAGGGAAGAATAGTCGCATATTCTCCGGTTTCATCGAGTTCCTCAGAGTCTAGGGTTTGTCGTCACAGGCAAAGCGATTTTACAGGTTTTTCCGGCTCCGACAATGGCGATACCACACCCGTACGATCCAGTATACTACAACCTTCCGTCCATTCCTCCACTTGAGTATGCCGGCTACGATGATCCCAACGCCATTAACACACTCTTCGTTTCTGGTCTACCTGACGACATCAAGGCCCGTGAGATCCATAATCTATTCCGCCGTCGGCCTGGTTTTGATTATTGCCAACTCAAGTACACCGGCCGTGGAAATCAGGTCTTATTATCGACTAATTTTGTAGAAAATGGTTAACTGTAATTATATCCGTTTGGTGATTCATTTCGTGTTGTCACTGTGCAGGTTGTTGCATTTGCAACTTTTGTAAACCATCCGTCAGCAATCGCTTGCCTTCACGCTTTGAATGTAAGGAATTGATGATGTTTAGTTAGTTATTTTGCATCAAAAACCTGTATGCTTCATATATTTTTGTCATTTCTTAAATATGCGTTCATATTTTGTGTATATTTATGTTGAAATCTTGAATTATTATTAAGAAAAGTCAGTCAGTAATGGAGATTGTTCTTTTTTAGAGCAAGGTTGATGGTTATTAGGTTCAACTATATAACTAACTAGTGACTACACTTCAACATTCATGACCTAATTTCTTAAAATCATAGTTCGAGTATGATGTTATAGAACTTGATGCTCCTTTCTAGTTGCTAAGATATAGATAAAGCTGACTATGTGGATTTATTTTTCTGTATAAATTGGGAGGGGCAGGTTTGGAGAAAACTTGGAAGCTCCCCCTATAAGCTTAACGAATAAGCCACTTTCTATATCATTAAGCCACTACTAAACAGTTACGTATAGCTAACCGAATAAGCTGTGAGCCCCATTAAGCTCATTCAGCTGTTAACAAGCAGGCCCTGAGTTCCATCCTTGTTGTATGTGTGTATGGGGGAGTTTGTCGTTGGCGATGACATTGACATGGGAAATCCATCTAATTAATTACCCGTTGTTCTAGGGATGAAGGATCAATCATGGAGGCTTTTATGTGAAATTTTGATTCTTGAAGTGCTGATTTAAACGAGGGTGCAATGAGTTGATCATGCAAATGGTCTTGTAGATTGACGATTTAGGAACTGTTTGGTTGGTTTCTATCAAATCCTCTATGGATAAAGTTGTCTGTAGTTTAATTTGTCAGCATAGATTGGAAATGTTTTTGTATGAGATAGTTTTTCATAGATGGAAGGAGCGTGTTTTTTTAATTAGGAGGGACAGGTTTGGTAAAAACTTGACTTTCTGCATAAAGATCTCCGTAGAAGCTTACTGAATAAGCCACTTTCTATGCCATTATGCCACTACCAAACAGTCCCATATAGCTGACAGAATAAGCTGTGAGTTTCATTAAGCTCATTAAGCTGCTAAGAAACAGGCCCTTACTATATTTACATCTATAGTTCATACTGACGCCAATAATTTCCAGGGTGTTAAGTTTGACCCTCAAACTGGATCTACTCTGCATATTGAACTTGCAAGATCAAACTCCAGAAGAAAGCGTAAACCAGGTATGAATCTTAAAACCCGTCCCCCGCCCTCATGTGGGGGCTGGCCGTCCCCCGCCCCCGTGTGGGGGCTGGAAAAAAGTTCAATTCAATGGCAGACTGATGAAGTAGTTGATACGCAGGACATGGGGCGTATGTTGTGATTGATAAGAGATCAACAGCTGCTAAAGATGGTCAAGATTCAAGTGATGATGGTAATGATCGATTAGAGTTACGTAGGTCAGACATGATTAATATGTGCCATCTTTTACAATTAATACCAACAAAACAGTGGCATTCCCTGCTTAAGTCGCACACAAGAAAAAATAAAACAAAAAAAAAGACTAGTGGTGCATTTGGTATCCTGACAGAGTAGAACAGAACAGAAAGGGACACGACAGTTGTTCAGTGTTAGGTAAAACAAGACATGAATGGTAAAATGACCGATTTACCCTTAATGAGTTGTTTATATCTTTTCTATATTTTGATTAATTTATGTAATTTATTAAATTATAATATAATAAATATTTTTATATAACAAAATATATCATTAGAAAGTTTCTTTCAAGAGGATAAAATGGACCAAAATATATAAAAATCGTTTAAAAACAATATTTTGAGGACACTAAAGTGAGTTTAAAGAGGATAAAATACAATAAACAAAATTTAAAAAATAGATAAAATGTAAAGAGAGACGTGTTTGATGTTTCGGAAGAGAACTAGGTTTTGTATTTTGAGTGTATATTGGTAAAATATAGGCTTGTTCCACCTTGTTCCATGCGCTTGTTCCACATTAAAATCATGTCAAATGTGGAACAGTGATCCCTATTTTGTTCTATTATGTCGTGCATGTTCGGTGTACCAAAATGCACCCTAGACGAACAAAAGTATCTTTAATAATTTATTGCCTTTGGTTGTGATTTTTTTATACATTTGTAAGTTGTGGTTGAGGGAACTTTCATTGTTTTATTCTCATGCACACTTTTGCTCCTTCTTCAGGAGATAGTGAAACTGAAGAACCATCTGAGGCCAACAAACATGCTTCCACCAACAAGGATAACAAGAGGTTGACTGCACTATGAATAACACATCAGATTGATTCTCATTCACTGCAATCACATATGAATATAAAACACAGCATGATTGCAGATGACTAACTCAATTTTCGTGTTAACGAACAGTGACGAGGAGACCGCTGTGGATCCCGACAATACCGGTGCTGCAGAGAATGTAAGTTAAAATTGCTCTGCTTTATGTCCTCCCAAAGGCGTG
>NC_037531.1:19531839-19567207 GCF_001531365.2 Cynara cardunculus var. scolymus | reverse complement strand
ATATATGAAAATTTTGGTTGATAGCTTATGACCGATGCCTTGGAACATCTAGTTCCAATTGCTACTATCAATGTCGGGTGGGTCTAGTGTGTTGGGTGACGGGGATTTATTTGTTTGTTTGTTTGGTGAACAAAGTGTGTTAAGAGGGGAAATTATCTTCTGGGGTCGGTAAAAAAGAAAAGATGAACATTTTGATTTTGACCCACAAGGCTTGGTTTGGTTTGTGCCCTTACTGCACCTTGCGGATGTGTTTGGTATCTAGACAGGTGGGACAGGACAGAGCAACTGTTCTGTGTTTTGTAAGACGTAATTGGACAGAACAGATAAAATGACCAATTTACCCCCAATGAATTATTTATATCTTTTATTTATTTCAATTAATTTATATAATTTTATTAAATTATAATAAAATAATATTTTTATAACAAAATATATCATTAGAAAGTTTTCATAAAGACAATTAAAATGACACCAAAATAACAAGTTTATGTAGTTTCCAATTTTTATTTTATACCTTCCCTATATTATTAATATTTAATGAAATTACATTTTAACCAAAATATAGAAGCCGTATAAAAAAATGTTTTTGAGGACGACATAGTGAAAGTTTAAGAAGTATAAAATACAATAAATAAAATTTAAAGAATGAATAAAATGTAAAGAGGGAGGCGTATTTGATGTTTCAGAAGAGAATTAAATATTATTTTGAGGGTATATTGGTAAAATATAGGTATGTTCCACATAAAACTCCTTCCAATCGTGGACAATGATCCTTGTTCTATATTGTCCTGTCCACTATACCAAACACCCACGGTCTGTATACATGCTTATTTCTATCATCTCTGTGTCCGTCGAGGATGATGCCATTTTGAGTTGTATTACGTATTACAATGAAAAAAAATTAGCCGGTTTGTCATAGTTTAGTTTATTTCTGGATTAATTTTCAAGAATAAAATTACAACTTTTTCTTTCAGAAAACATTGTTTCAACAAGTCATATATTAAGGTCCTTTCATCTTCACATACCGTTTCTTGTTGGAAAGTATGCATTCTTCAGTAATACACCTAGTAATTGTTTCAACACCTTCATTCTTGTGTGGTGATTGATGCCTGCTTGATTGCAAATTACAGGAACATACAGAAAATGCAGTTGATGGAGCATGTTCGACTTTGTTTATTGCAAATTTAGGCCCCAATTGCACAGAAGATGAGTTAAAACCTGTTCTTTCTCGGTAAGTTTAGTCAGATATTGCCGATTTTTTTAAAGTTTGTCGGTAATTTTTGTTTTGGTATAAACATTCAATCTAGATGTTATACTGTTTTCTGGGGTCTTTATGGAAACAACTGCTCTACCCTTCCGGGCAGAAGTCAGGTCTGCTTACATCTTACTCCTCCCAGACACTCCTTTCAAGCAGGATA
The DNA here is from genome assembly GCF_001531365.2 of Cynara cardunculus var. scolymus. Classification (NCBI taxonomy): domain Eukaryota; kingdom Viridiplantae; phylum Streptophyta; class Magnoliopsida; order Asterales; family Asteraceae; genus Cynara; species Cynara cardunculus. The sequence goes on along the minus strand of NC_037531.1, from coordinate 19,565,789 downwards.
ATTGGGTTTCTTTGGTTTGGTTTTGGTGACGACCTCTATGCATTTTGGTTATAGATACCCAGGATTTAACACACTCAAGGTGCGTAATAGAGGTGGAATGCCCGTTGCATTTGCCGATTATGAGGTAAATTTAACCGTGGTAAACTTTTCTATCTTCGGTTCCAATTGAATTGTTGATGTTTACCTTACATATTTTATTTTCGACCTCTTTTAAGCAAGCCAGTGGTGTTGATATAAGGAACTACTATCATTTTTTTCAAATGATCAACAAGTTGATGCATTGGTGTGTCTTAAGGCCATATTTGGCAACCATAAGCTAGCTTATTTTTTGAGCTTATTGAAAAAGCCTTATAAGCTAGGTTTTTGAAAAAAGCCACTTCAACTAACGTTTCAATAAGCTCGGATTTTTTTCCTACTTTTTTTAACATATCCTTTTATGTTGTATAAGCTAGTTATTACCACACATGACTAGTTTATCAACTAGCTTATCAACCAACAACTAGCTTTTCAGCTGTTTTTTTTTGTTAACCATGGGCGTTCGGGCTAGTTTGTGCACACGTTGACTAATCCAAGGTCCCATGAAGAACAGCCAAGAAAATTCTCAGGGGTCTTGCAAACTCGAACCGATGACCTCTCAGGAAAATCCCCAAAGGTCCAAGACTTATTGTCAGTTGAGCTAATAAAAACCGGTTTGCAACCTTGATAGATTTGAACCGAAGATTATAGAGGTCCTTTATTTTGTATCCAGTTTTTGTAGGGCACCCGTTACTTAACCATGTTGTTCGGTTCTTATTGGCAGGAGGTGGAACAAGCTACCGAGGTCATGAACGCCCTTCAGGGAAGCACCCTACCATCATCGGACCGTGGAGGCATGCATATAGAGTAAGTTTCATTTCATCTTTCTTGATGTTGATAACTCCATTCAACCCAAATAATGGGGCATTTACTTTTGGTTTGTTCTAAAATAAGTATCCACCTACAAAAGTAAGTGTTTATTAACCCATTTTACCATTTTGTCCCTTAATTAAAAATGGTAATAATTATGCATTACTGAAACTGCCTTTTTCATTATGGACATTTATTTTGGGATGGATGGAGGATTTTGGAGGGAAACGGTAAAGAGGTGAAGTACAAGAAAAATTATTTAAATATTGACCTAGGGTCTTCACATAAACAACCGTTGCACTCTGTGGTAGAGATTAGGTCTACTGTGGGTGGCTATACTAAGGCTCCAGAGGCGGACACAAATCATTTTAAGTGGTGACACAATTTAACTATAAAAACATATCTAAAAACAATGAGTATAGATTTGTTGGTTAGTTCCTTGTCTCTCCATAGAATAAACACCAAAATTTAAAGCTAAAAATTAACAAATTTAGCACTAGTGAGAGTCAAACTCGTGCCTTTTGTACAGAAGGTAGAGGCATCAACCATCTCCACCATCAGTCTTGTGCTTAAATTTCAGTTTGAAAAACTATATGGTGGCACCCTTCATAACGTACATTTTCCCCTTGACAAAACCATGAAGCGGTGGTCCGTGCCAACAATATAGTCCCGCCGCTGGTGGGCTCGGTTCTTTTTGTTTGGTTGGTTTAGTTTATTATTCCCTAATCTTGTGTGCTCTTTGTAGGTATGCAAGATCAAAAATGAGGAAGCGATGAGACATCAAGAGTATGTCCGCAAAACCTTAGTGTAGAAAAAAAAGGATAGATTTGTAGGAGAAATGCATGCAATGTAACTTGCTTTCTGCTCCTGGTTTATCCCAGAAGGATTCTGTTAATGACCTCGAGTGTAAAGTTGTTATTGTAGCATATTGACAACCAAACCTCAAGATGCATTAAATCAGCAAGTGAACTACTTGGCGTTAACTACTATAATGTCATTTTGTATCAAAAGGATCATTATGGCTAGAAAATCCTAAAAAGACATTATACATAACATGAACATTGGCATTCGTCACCAAAGGGTCTTATGAGGTCAATGGTTCAAATCTCATCAAAGATGAGGAGAGGGTGTGAGTCTATTTGTTCTTTTTGTTGTATATAAATATTATATTCTTTTAAAAAAACACGAATCTCTATTTTCTTATTTTGGAGTCTATTACAAGTTGTTAGATATTCTCAAATAGATTATCTATATTAGAGATTCTATCGTTACTTATATTATTAAAATATTTAATAAAATATTATTTTCTTTACATAAAACATATATTTTCAATTTCTCCTATTGTTAGAAAATATTCTCTCAAGAGTTTTATAGAATTCATTAAATTTATAGATTTCCACTTTCTTTTTCTTTTTTTCATTTTATTCTCTATTTTAACATACATTATAACATAACTTACTAAAACATCTTCTAAATCTCCAAAACCTCATATCTATTGGAGATTCACTTTTAGCGAAAATGTAGGCATTACAAGTAACTATACAAAACTTTAATTCTTAACTTGAATTTTATATGTATTTTACTAATTTTTAATTGATTTAAAAAGATATAATAAAAATTAATAGTAAAAAAGTGAAAGGGACCCAAAAAAAAAGGTTCTTACATTATCAAGTCTTATTGAGGTTTTTGATTTATCATTTTGTGGCGTTGACAATAATTATGCAAAAGAAAATACAAAATATGGGTTCTTATAATGTTGTTTTGGTATAATGTTGATATAAAAGATCTAAACAATAACTCATAGTTGTTTTAGTAAAAATTGATTATTATGAAACAAACATTTTAAACATATTTTAAAATTATTACATAGAAATTTTACGGAATCTCATGTAGTAGGATTTCAATAAAATTTTGGAATTTCAAATCCAAACTAATCCTTCAAATCAAACATAGGATTGGAATAGAACTCAATTCCAAATCCTATCAAACTCCGCAAGCGAAAACGGGTACCAAAGCGTATGTGCAGTCTCATTTTGCTTCATATGAGGAGATGAAAATGGAAAAGAAAATGACCACAAGAAACTACTTCCAACATGATTTGTTTGGTTCCATTATATAAAAATGCATTCACCAGAGATATAATTACATAACATTATAAACCTATAGATTAAGAGTGAAGTAAAAAAACCATTGCCTCTGAAAATATGGAGATTTTCTTCTTCTTGCAAGTGGATCATTTGCTTGTGTCATCTGGTTCTAGCTTCTACCTCTATCTGCATCCCAATTTGAGATGGGTCTGATTGAGTCCAAAGAAAGCTTCTCACTGAATGTGTTACTCAAAGGAGAGCTTTTGTATTGTGGCTGATAGATCCAGCTTCCCTTGCCCATTTCGTGCCCCGGTGTTGTTGAAACTTGACTCGATTCCATCATCATGTCACCCTCTAGTATGCGTAGAACCTTTGCAACATAAAACATTTAAAAAGCAAAGCAAACAAGTAATAGGTAAGCGTTAACCGAAGAGTACGTTCGGTTCGGATAAGTGCCAACTGAAATTGGCTGTTTAGTGAGCATCTTATAGCAAGTGCTTACTGATAAAACACATTTATCATCACCCGGTATGTGAAATAATAATGCTGACAGAGTAGGTCACAAGTGTTTGGTTAGCATCGCTAGAACTCTCCAACAGATTCTCCAAAAAAATTCTAAAAGGGAGAACTAAACTCAAATTCTCTAAAAAAGAATTACATTCGTATCCAACAGATTCGCTATTCCCGATGGAGGATCTTCTATTAATAGAATATCGAAAAAGAAGACTTTTGGAGACTAAAAAATTAATTATATTATTAAATAATTTGTATATATAATAAAATGCTATTCCTCTCTCATTGTAATCATTTTGGATAAATTTACACTCTCATGTTTTCTCCATTTGGATAAAGTTTTGGAGAATCTGATGGGATGATCTTAGTCAAATTAGTCTTTAGGTAAACTAGCTGATCGGTCAGCAGGTCAGGAGCAGAAATGCATCAACACAAGTAAAGTGACACCCTTTTTTGGTATTTTGGAAAGTATAAGAACATCTCCAATAGCTATGCTATTTTAGAAATTTGGGGCAAGCTTGCTCCAAGAGCTGATGCTAAACTCTCCTCTAAAATAGAGAAAAAAACAAGGAGAGAGACCGGAGAAATCTCCAAATTTGGAAGAATAGATAATAAAAAAAATATAGCATAGATGTTGGAGATGGGTTTTGAAATGGAAGTCATCCTCAAATCCAGAGGTTTGTAATTCTGAAGTTCGGTTGCAATTCAATTTAAATATGAAAAAAGGTGCTTCTGAATGAAGAATAACCTGTGACATGCGAGGCCGTAAGTGAGGATCCCTTTTGATGCATAGAGACGCCGCTTGCAACATGCAACGAACCTCATGTTCTGAATAACAGTTTCCGAGGTGAGGGTCAATTAACTCGTCAATGGCATCTTCTTGCAACAAGGGCCGTGCCTACCAGCAAACAATGGGAGCACAAAATCATGAGCAAACTTTTCTGAAGGGCCAAAACCCGTTCATCATGGGTGTGTTTGGTACAACTACAAATTGCCCCATGTATGGTATGACAATTAGACTAGGTCCAGACAAGACTTGCCCCATGTTTAGTGTGATAATTTAGATTAATTTCTAACTTACCCGTATCAAATTAAAACACTAAAACCTTCCACAATTTTTTCACCCGCTATGTTACTCTTGTAAATCCAGTCCACTCATGCTTGTGTACCAAGCACACCCTAGGTGTTTAATTAATAATTAAAATTGAATCCATGATCCACATAGCATCTCCAATAGAATTCCCAAAATTTTCTTAAAAATGGAGTGTCAAAAATCAAGAAATCTCCAAAAAGATCTCAATATATTAGTTGTATTATTAAAATATTCAATACATTTAATAAAATATTATTTCTCTCGTAGATATTTAATTTTAAAGACTCTTACTGGTAGGAATAATGAAATAAAATATCTGACTTAACGAAAATCACTTCTTGGGAGTTCTCTAAACTCTCCTACTTTGTCCATTTTGAAGAATCTGTTGGTGCAAAAAAAAATCACAAAATCTCTATTTTCTCCATTTTGGAGACATGTTGGAGATGCTCTCCGGGGTTTTCGCTAAGGTCATCTCTGCAACTTCAACTACAAATGCTGTCTCTTAGGGCCGTCTACTAAACGCTTACTCGATAAGTGCTTACTACCTTACCAGTAAGAACGATGATAAAGACGGAGAATCTTACCCGGTAAGTGAGGGTGATGACTCTTACCTGCTACGCGCTTATTACCTGGTAAAGTAAGTTACCATTAACTCTTATTGGTAAGCACTTATCAGACAAGTGTTTAGTAAACGGCCCCTTAGTTTAAATTGTGTTACTCTCTTCAAGCACTTCAAAGGACACTTGAGACTTACCCATTCTGTTAGGCATTGTTGGCCTTTAGGCCTATTAAGGTCCACAGCTTTCCGTCCAGTAACAAGCTCGACTAGTACAACCCCGAAGGAATATACGTCAGCTTTTTCAGTAATCTGACCACTTTCGGCATATTCTGGAGCCAGATATCTAAACCAAATACATTTTATCTCATTCACAAATCACAATGTCATGAAGATAATACAAAGGAAACAAGAGCAATGTTTGAAGGCTTACCCAAATGTTCCAATTACTCTTGTTGCTTCTCCGGTGCCTCCATCAGGCTGCCACCTTGCTAGCCCAAAGTCGCCAACCTTGGAAACAAAATAAATGGTGTTTTTTTAAGTTCAAGCTAAATAAGCAAACATCCAAAGCATTTTCTGAAGGAAATAAACCATGTTTGAAACGAAACGAAAATCTTCCAAGTTCATTACAGTTCCAAGTTTTACTAAAGGGTCATTGGTCCAGAGGTGTCAGTGTCAGAGTTACATATAGATCCCAACCTCCGTGGAGGTCAAGGGTCTAGGGTGTGTGAGTTGTGCCGTATATAAAATATTATATACTTAGAAAAGAACGTTTTCAGATTTTGAATGCCAAGATTGGTATAAAAATCCAAAAAGAAAGGTGATGATCAAGTTTAAACAAAGGAGGGAAAAGGTAAAAGGTAAGAGCATCTCCTCCAATAGATTCTTTAAAATGGAGATTTTAGGGATTTTGCTCCAACATATTCCCAAGAACTTCTCTAAAATGGAGAAAATAAGAGAGAGGAGGTGAAATTCTCCAAAATTTGAAGAACTTTCCAAAAATGATTACCTATGAAAAGAGAAATTAGTTTTTATTCTTCCAACCAATGAGAATCCTTGAAATTAAATATATAGGAAAGAAGTTGAATATTTATATAATTCATATTGTATGAAAGTAATTGAATATTTTAATAATATAATTCATATTGTATTCTCTAAAATGGAGAAGTTAATGGAGATGAATATATATATATATATATATATATATATTAAGATTTTAAACTCTTGATTCTCCATTTTAAAGAATCTGTTGGAGACACTCTAGTATATGATATAACCAAACAAACTATCCCACAAGGGAAGTGGTTGCCTTTTCCCGTTAGCAAAGGTAAATACCAGAGGTTCAAAATCATGGGTGATGAGGATGTTGTTTGGCCGCATGTCACGGTGCACAATGCAGCCTACTCTGCATTCTTCATGAAGATACCTCAGTCCTCGGGCAGCCCCTATAGCAATTTTGTGGCGTGCAGACCACTCTAATCGAACTTGATGATGTCCTAACACACCACAAATTAAGGGGGTGTTTGGTTAGAGCTGTTAAACAGTAATCAATGGGAATGAAAATAAAAGTAACTGTTTGGTTTTATATGATATAATGAGCTCATTCATTCCCTCATAAGTCCAAATTTTCATTTGAGCTCTAATTGTGGGGAATGAACATTCATTCCCATTTTCATTTTCATTCGCTGGTCAGAACCAAGCAGCAGCTAAGTCGATATAAAGTAGCCCTTCAGTTACCAAAATAATAGTAGCAGTTACGCATTAGATCTATTTCTGATGCTAGTTTTATAGTCCAATATTGAAGTCGTATCGTAGATGCACAATCCAATTTGGATTCAGCTGACAGCATACATAGTATATAATTTCATAGTGGTGGTTTAGGACTTACCATAAAGATGAAAATCCAATGATCTGTTGCATACATATTCGTAGACTAGCAATCTCCTTCCATCTTCGACACAAAATCCAATCAACATAACAACATTTCGATGCTGAGCACAGCTCAGCACCTCGACTTCTGAGTAGAATTCTTGATCACCTTGAGAACTTGCCAGTTTGTGTTGCTTGACAGCAACAGCCTGTCCATCAGGAAGTATCCCTCTGTGTACCGACCCAAACCCTCCCTCAGCCAGGAAATTAGCTTTAGAAAATCCTCCGGTAGCAAGCTCGAGCTCGGAATAGGCGAACCACCTTGGTGGTTTTCCAACTATCGGTGCCTTATGCAAACATATTGAGCACAATGGAGGTGGCCCGGAGGGTGTATTCCATGACAAAGATATTGCTTCTCTAACACTCCCACTAAATTCTAAGTCGGTTCTATGGCTTGACATTCCGAGCAAGTCTTTATTTATTGTGGTTTTAGCTTGTGAAGTATATCTTTGTAGACTTTCCTCCCATTCTTGAGAAAGCGGACAACTTGAAGCGATGAGATCAACCATCCATGGTTGAAACCTTAAGCTACAGGAAGATGAGGATAAATTCTCACTTTCGGAGTCTGAACTTGATTCAATAGGATCTTTTTCTTTTCTGGTGAAGGATTCCTCCTTCTGGGAGACATCGGTCACAGGAACAGAAAATGGTGAATTACTCAGATCAGAACTCGAGACTGATGAAGTTCCGACTTCAGTTGCAGTAAATACCTCAGGACTACTTGTTGGAGTAACAACCAGCCCACGAATAGAATCCACTGATGACTTTTTGTTTATTTCTTGCTTTTTAGATGATTGTTCTACCTTGGAAAGCAATGAACAATCTGCTTTAGCTTCCTTATTAGGAGATCGAACTAAATTCAGACGAAGGACTTTTGGCTGTGATTTCTTCATTATGACAACATTGCATTGCAATTCTTCCATACATGACTTCTGTTCGTGTTTTAGCTTTCTACAAACAATATTACACAAAAGATAAAGAAGCATATCACAAAAAAAAAAAAAAAAAGTGAATGCAACTATGTGGGTAAATCTCGCATATATTTGGAAATATTACTTGTCCAAAACAACCCAACTAGCATGAAATTTTTTGGCCTCTGCAGCAACTACTCCACATTGAGAGCCGGAAACAACTTTAATCTTCACATTTACCTAAGAGAAAATTGAAAAATAGTTCTTGGCAATCAGAAAGATGATGGAACTTGGAGCAACTGGTGATCCTGGGTCAAAATGACTCATGTACCTTATTTGGATCATACACATTATTAAGCTGAAGAATCATTTGGGAGCAAGAAGCAGTAACATCGACTTTCTGTTCTGAACTTGTCCCTGAATTAGACTTCCGGTGAACACTGGCACAGTCTCCAGAAAATCGTGGAAACCCCCACAATTTTCTACCTATGAAGATAGAAACAACTAATTACAGTACTGTACCGACCAAAAGTTTGGTTAAAAAAAACTGTCCTACAGCTTTTTTTCCCGATTAACCTAATGATGGTAAGATACGAAAAAACTCAAATCAATTAGTAATGGCTAAAAGAATTTGCACTTATAGGATACAAATGTAATACAACCCTCTGGGATAAGCAGAATCAATATGCAATAAAAGCTTGAATCCTTGACTTTCCCAGTATTTAATATATCATGGATTATAATCGTAGGATAAATCAACAATTATGTGGTCACTGATTTTTTTTGGTAACCGTGGGTTTCTAGGCCAGCTTACTAGCATGGACTAATCCCCGGACGAACACGAATTAACTGTAGTCATCGCAGGTGAACCGCCCACAAGGGTTTTGGGAGTACCTGGTTTTACATCCCCTGGGCCTTAACACAACCCAAGGGGTCACATCTGTTGAAATCAATGAGTTGTTTATAACTCGAGATGGAACAGGATATCATAAAGTCCATAAAACTACCAAGAAGCATTTTACCAGCAGTTTGTGAAGGGCCGACCACAAGCAAAGTAATGCAATGCCCGGGTTGAACCACGTGAGTCAAGGCCCAGACCAAAGCGGTCTTGGGAATTTCCTTAGATGCCTTGACAGCAACAACGACCTTCTCCAGCTTCCCAATGTTTCCTTCTCTACTCATTGAGCCCTACGATAGAAAATAATGATGATTTTAATATATATTATCTACTTGTATAGATTCTACCTAGCAGATGCAAAACACCCATGATTATGATTAATTTCTTCGAAGGGCGAAGGGGGACAAGCTTCTAATGCTTTATATGGAAAATTAACAAGAAACCGAACTCTCGTTATAATGTTCGTGATGCTCTGCCCCCCACGACAAAGTTTAGATTCCACTTCGACGCACAAGCAGACGAATCATGGGTTGTGACGTAACAGTAAATGTATTGAATACCTCCAAAAATGGGGTGAAAACTTTTTTGTTGAGCAATCGATTCCGGAATTGCCAAATGATTATCCAGTAAGAAATATTCTACTATGAAGAACGCTTGAAAAGGACTCCGTCAGCGGATTAGTTTCTACCCAATTTGCTTGAATATTCCAAAACTGCAAAATTGTAAGCAAATGAATCCAAAAGTACCATAGATGAGGAGCTCTCGAGCAGGAAAGTCGACTGTTCGGAGCACATGTGCATGCAAACAAACAAGTACCGTGTTTATAACTTTTGGAGAGGATCAAAAGGAAGAAATTCAGCGGACCTACGCTCATGGCCCCAAATGCACCGTGTCTCAAGAAAATCTGCGATAATCCAGGATCTAACTCTTCTGTTCACACACAGTTATGAATTATGAGCAAATGAGCAGAAACGTAGAAACTGACAAATGTTATCCCATCAAATAATTCATGCAAATGACCTGACTGAAAACAGTGTTCAACAATGTTTTTGCTTATTAAAGCCGAAATGACATGACAATGTCGCTCACAATCATCTCCAAATCCTGCAACGTCCACTATTCATCAAAATTAAACACCAAACAACACAAATCCACTTCAAAATTCACACCGATAAAAAACAACACTACATTCATCTCAACATGCGAGACAGCTCACTTAAATTCAATATACCTAGAATCAAAATACAACAAATAGTTGAAGTGATGGTTCAATATAACAGATGTACAAGCAACCAACAGTTCAACAGTACAGTTTCTCTAACCAATACAACAATAGCATCACATTGCAGTTTCCATATCTTCTTAGAAATCAAGTAAAGTATAAATCATATTTAACTAAAATAGGTTAAAACAAACAGTGTAATGATCTGATTAACTCGTTAAAACAACATCAAGTTCTCGAAATCAAAAATCTCCAAAAGCAAAAACTAACAAACGGAGATTATGATTACCATCTGTAAGCAAAAATCGTCAACCGTAAATTAGAAATCATACTGAATTAAAAGATGTTAAAACAAACAGTGTAATGGTTTGTTGAAAATTGTTAAAAACAACATCAAACTCTCGAAATCAAAATCTCCAAAAGCAAAAACTGACCGGAGATTATGATTACCGTCTGTAAGCAAAAATTGTTAAACGTAAGTTAGAAATCATATTGAATTAAAAGAGGTTAAAACAAAGTAACAAATCGTTAAAACAACATCAAATTCTCAAAATCAAAATCTCCAAAAGCAAAAAATACCAAATGTAGATTATGATTACCGTCTGTAAGGAAGATTAAACGTAAAGAGATTCAATAATCTGAATAGAGAAGCTTCTTCGTCGTCTTCATCTTCATTTTCGTTGAAATCACACGCAAACTACAGTCTACACCAGTTTGTATGTGTGAGTTATGAGTGTTGTGATGTTCTTGTGCAGAGGTTTTTACTGTTTTGGAGAAATATATTAATGGTGACTGTTGGTTTTACATAAATGCCCCTAGTTTTGGACATATCTTCATATCTAACCTTTTTACTTCACTTTGCGATACATCGAACGTGTGTATTTATTGTGTCGGATTCGGACAAATAAACGGACTTCATTGATTTAATTCGATTCTTATTCACTTTAAACCTTTTATTTAAAAGGCACCGAAAAGATACTCGCATAATATAACGAGATACAATTTAACTTAAATTATTATTATTTTTGTCTCAGTCGATATTATAATATGGTTTTAAGAAAACGATAATTGTTTTATTTTTGAATAAAATATAAATAAAAAGATATATCATAGAAAATTAAGAAAAAAAAATATTAATATTGGTATCAAGCTAGCTATTTAAAATTCTTTTTTTGTGTATTTCTTTAATTCATTTTTTTATTTTTGGTTTAATAATATAATTTTTTATAAAGATAGTAATTAAGTATTTTGTTATAACTCAATDATTATCCTAATTATATTTTARATTTTTTATATTTAAAATGAGWTGTTTATCCTCTATTTGATTATGTTTATCTGCGATTAGTTACACGAATTCAAACATAAAACTTTAATAAGTTGTACTTATGCACAATTTACTTGTAATCTTGAATTTTAAGTAATATGCATCAATAAACAGTACTTCATGCATAAAAATGATTTTTAGAGTTTTTGTCAAATGTTTTATAATATAATATAGATTTAATGTTTACACTTCTATTTAACAGAGGAATTACCCAAAATATAATTTTATATATGTACACCAATAACATGATCATTTTTTCGGAGATTTTTCACAAAATGACTACTAAAATCGCCTCTAGATGGCGATTTACGGATGGTTCTACATGTATACCATTTGGTAAACAAAAATCTGATATATATGAAAATCCCCATCATTTTATTCTGTCTTCTTGTGAAGACAACTTATAACACAGTGATTTGACACATCAATGACGATTTGACAAGACATCGAAACGATTTTTATTGGTATTTTGTTTTTATAAGACCAAATGTAGTATATGTATATTTAACCCGTCACTTTGAACATACAATAAACCATTATCACTTGTAAAGAGTTGTCCTTTGAGCTCTTAGCTCTTTTGGTACCGTCGGTATTGCTTCTTAATGTAATTTCGTATTTGTGTTAAGTGTTGTGATGGTAAATTGTGTTTAAGGGTTAAGGGTCGTGTGAGTATAAGTGTTTTGATCACTACAAATTTATAAAGAATACTACGAGATTTATATATATTATATTTAGTCGTAAAAAAAAGACAAAATACCAATGAAAATCGCATCTGATATCTCGTCAAATCATCACTGATGTGTCAAATCGTTCATCATAAGCTGTCTTCACTATAAAACGAAATAGAAGTAAAAGAAATCACGTTTTGAGGGCGATTTGCCCATTTTCAGATATAATATATGATTTTTGTCCCCCAAATGGTATACATATGAGACATATCCATACAATTTTCCCTCCCGGCGCGTTTTTGGTGGTCATTTTGTGGGGGGGGGGGGAATTGAAAAGTATTAATTTTATTAATATACAATGTATAAAATGGTTAATTCGTCTTTGAAAAAACTCTTGCAATTTATACAGATAAATTAATCCACATAATCAACTTTATTCCTATAGAATTTAATGAAAACCAACCAAACAGTCTCTCAACGTCAGGCTAATCCCATCAAATTGTGACTTTAAGACATCGATCATGATAAATTAGTCACGAATTCAAACCCATCTCCCGCACGATTCAAACTTGAATCTATTATATATTTGAACAAATTTGTTTCATCCCTTTACCAACTGTGCTACACGTTCAAAAGCATATATGATGCAAGGTCAACCGTTAAAAACAACAGTTGAATAAATTCGGTCCACCGTAATGTATGATTTGACGCAAAAAGGTTTGCACATAGAGACATCCAAATTATTAACAAAATTTATTGTATTTTTCATTAATAATCTTTTTTAAATGTAAATGCATTTTTGGTATATTTGTTTCATTTTATATATATATAAGTACTTTTTTGGTATATTTATTTCATTTTATAGATGTAAGTACTTTTTTGGTTTAAAAAATGTTACGGACTTAATCATTCAAAATATGAAAGTCTATTGACCTTTTTTAATATTTTTTCCCATTATTTTACCATATTAACCAATTTTATAGGTCATAATGATGTATTTAACAGGTTTTAGAAAGTTTAAGAAGTTATTTAACAGCTTTTGAAATATGCAAGAGCTTATTTGTTTCAAAAAATTGTTCAATAACTTAATCATTTCAAAACTAAAGGGTTGTTTGGCAATTACTGAATAGTTTGGTGTCGAATGATTAAGTGATTGGAATGATTAAGAATCTCTCATGATATGGTGCAAAACGAAATATAATTATCTGGTAAGTATTTACAATGAAATTATGATGCTGAATGGTTAAGGGAGACCTTGGATACAAAATCATTCAAAATGTTTTAGAACCATTAAGAGATAGACTTTTATTTTACCAAACAATATTCACCTCTTAACAATTCATAAACTGTCTTTTAATGAAACTATTAAGAAATAAACGAACAATTTTTAAGGTCCATTGATTTTTTTTTAACTTTTTCTTTTTGAAAATTATAAAACTTTAAACAAACAATTTTAAATCTAAATATTAAAAAATATATATATCAAAATTGAGGGGTGAAAACGAAAATTTTCAAATTTGAAAGGGAAGAATGCGCGGCATGACAATAAATGCACTCGACCGTAGGTATAAATATTTAAAACTTAGTTTTTCTTTTTTTGTATTTTCATGTTATTAATATCTAACCGTTTTTATTATAATTTGGTAGGGGAAAAAAGTTGATTATTATCAATCCTAAACGGTTTTACATATAATATGTGTAACAATCTGTTCCATATTAATAAAAAGTGAAAATTGTTAGCTTCTTATAAGTTTTAAGTAATTGATTACCAATAACTTACATCATGGTTTTAAGTTGGATTCAAAATCATTAGGTAAGTCCGTTGCTTTGGGCTTTGGGCTTTGGGTGTTACAAATGATATCAGGGCCGATTCTTGTATCATCGAGATGATGGGACAAACCTCATCGACTATGATGAGTCCTTGAAAGTGGTGTTTGTAACTTCTTAGGCGAATCTCACATTGTCAGTGACAAGGAGAAAGATTCTGGATAGGTCTAACGAGGACGTCAAGAGTTTAAGTAGAGGAGTTTGTAACAACTCGTCCCACATTGATAGAAAGTGAGAATTGTTAATTCCTTGTAAGTCCCAAGTAGTGGACTACCAATAACTTCCACCATAGTTTTAAGTTGCATTCGAAGTTATTGAGTCAGTTCGTTGTTTTGGGCTTTGGGGGTATTACAATACGCTTTGAAAGACCCTAATATATGGGACATTTTTTATCTCACTCAGTGATTGAGGTCGAACCCAGAACACGTCTTATATTTGGGTAAGTCGTCCCACTTATTTACCAACTGAATTACATGCCATAGACTGTTTTCATTTATGGTATAAGTTCATGTTCACACGTATAACCGTATAAAGTTCCTTCATTAAAGAATATGAATTCACAATTACACGTATAAGAGCATCAATAATGAAAGTCCTTATCTATATTATCTTATAAAGCAAATTTAACAAAAGTCATAAAATTCTAAATGACCAAGATACCTTTTATATCACTTTTTCACCTCCTTCTCTCCTCATATACAATCACCCCCTCACATACACTCACCCTCTCACAACCAATTTTTTTTTAAATTATAATTTTAAATTTACACTTTATACCCCTATAATTAGTTAATTAATTTATTTTACGTTCTTTACTTTTAAATTTTTCATTTTAAACCTTTATAAAATTAATATACATAATCGTATATCAATTAAAACATGTTTAAAAAATACATTTTTATTTTAACAAGTTCACCATTATAATCGTCTCGTTAATACATTTGAAATGAGTCAAATATTAAATAGTTTTTGACTTAATTATATTATTATATATTATATATACTGTGAAAAAATATTTTTAATATTTACGATTTATACTTTTATTATTTATTTATATATATATTATATATTTTGGGGTTAGACTGTCCAAATTGCACTGTATAATATGTTTTGAATTAATATGTTCTTGGGTTTTTTTGAAATATATACATGTATTAATTCAACCTTAATATGAGTTTATGTACAAGAAAGAGGGTAAGCAGTTGAAATTTCATTCTAAAACCTATTTTTTTGGTCTTTTCATGGCTTATGATCTGTCAAATTTGTAGTTTTCTTTATTGGGTTTGAGTGTTTATCTTAAAATTTAAGTTTCTTGGTTCTTTGCTCTTGGCGTAAATCAAACACATTTGTGGAATCGTTTAAATATGTTGGAYTTTAAATATATTGGATTTTAAACTGTCATACAATTTTTTTCATCGATAGTCTGTAATTGGAACCATAACTCTTATTTATTCAAATTGTATTAATATGTAAAGACCAAGTGTAACATATATCATCGTTAAATCTTATCTCATAAAACCAGTAGAACTTCAAAATCGTTAAAATTCATGGCTCCCGCCGCATTGGGCGGATACACAACTAGTAAACAAGTAACACGAAATCACATTGAGTTCAAATGCATATTGGTCGATCTCACATTGGCTTTATTTTGTCTCTTCTTTTCTAAATTTCTACTTTTTTTCTCCGTTTTCTCTTTTTTTTTATCCGTTTTCTCTTTTTTTTCTCGGTTTTATAATATAGTTTAACATAACTGTTGAAACAAACATTTTTTAAATCTTCAAAATCATTGTAAACAAACATTTTTTAATAAGATAAATTGCATGGAAAAATAACGTACTTTAATCTAATTCCTATTTTGGGTAACGTACTTTCAAATCTTCCACTTTGGTACCTATGATGTAAAGTTTTAAACATTTAAGTATCGGGCAACCGGTTGAAACATTAACCTGTTAAATTAAGATATCCATGTCAGCAAAAAATACTGAGTTGGGGGATATCACATCACTCGCCACATCAGCATGGTACTCGGTTAATGCTTCAACCGGTTACCCGGTACTTAAATGGTGTTAGTGTCATTTTTTTGTAGGGTTGGTTTGCAAGATTTTTATTCCACCCCAGACCCAAGTTTGAATCGTGTTATTGTCATTTTCTTAGTCAAATGAGGTCATCAATTGAAAAAAAACTTATGTATATTTGTTTCTTATAGTCAAACGGTGTCACCGTTTAAAAAAAGTTATAGGTCCATCCATACATACATGTCGCTCCCAATCAAAAAACATGTTTCTTTCATTTATGAAAAATACTTCCAAAAAATATTCTCAATCTATACACAATATTAATCCATACAAACAATTTTATTTATACATAACTTAATGGAAAATAAGCTTCCTAACTCATATATTTTAATTACCAAGGATTAAAACAAAAATGAATTGTAAATTATAGGGATAGAAATTATAATATTAAAAATACAAGGACAATAATACTAATTTTAACAAACTTTAGGGACTAAAAACGTAACATGAACCTGACCTGACGAGACGGCGGCTGAGGGGCCGATCGGAACTGACGGGACGGCGTCGTAAAATAAATTCGTATATTCAATACAGTCACCTCCATCACGCCATCCTTCCAGTTCTACTATGTCCATTCAATTTCACTTCCCCATATTAAAACAATATTTAATTGTTTTTAGACAAAAATTCATTAAAATAATCAATTTTTATCTGTTGGTTTTATTATGTTTGTCAATTGTTGAATAATGAAGTGGTTCTTAAGAAACTTTTATGATATAATATAAAATAAAATATAATTGTTTATAATAAAATTATGACGTTGAATGGTTGAGAGAAACCCATGATACAAAATTATTCAGAGTGTTTTTGAACCATCAAAAGATAAATTTTTTTTTGTCAAACAAAATTCATCTCTCAACAATTCATAAACTGCTTCTTAATGGAACTATTAAGGGGGTGTTTGGGATTGCTTATTTTATCTGCTTATTGACTTATTTCAGTCTGGCACCGGTGATAAACTAATACCTAGTGTTTGGATAAGAACCTTAGATTGGCAATTTTTAAAAAACATGCGAACATGGATGAAAATATGTATAAAAAAAATTACGGACCTGGATGAAAAATGAAATTTTGTTTTGCAGATAGGGGTAAAAAAGGTGATTTTTTTTGTCTTTTAGGTCCGTAATTACGGATGTAAATTTTCTTTTTTTTTTAATTCACAAATAATTCAAAGAGAAAATAGCTAGAAAGTGTAAAAAGTGTAATTATGTATCTATGGTTATTTTGGTAAATTTAGAGAGAAAATAACTAGAAAGTGAAACCAACTATAAGAAATCACTATTTTTATAGATTTCTTTATTTTTATTCACAAATAATTCATTTTTATTGAGTTTTTTTTATGTTTTTTTTTATGATATTAGTATAAGATCTCCAATAATAGTATTATAAATTCAGAGGACTATAAGAGTTTTTCAGCTCTTATTTAAAAAAAACCAAATGATTTAAAAATAAAAATGTCTGACCGATTCAGACTTAAAAGGTACTAAGAGATTTTTTTCAAAAAACAAACAAGCCCTAAATGTTTAACCAAACATATACTAGACAATCTTCAATTCCATTATATTTTATTTTATTTATCGTTTTTTATTATTTCCAAAAAATTTATGCGACACAGACGTTATTGGCGAACAAGAGAATCATGGTACAATTTGTCTTTCTATGACTTGACTAATCTTGTTTTTTTTTCACTTTAATAAAGTTGTCTTTATATAACACCTAAAATGTCTAATTATGTTATAACATGTTTATGAAACGTTTTTTTTTTTGGTATTTCACCAGAGTTTTTCAAAATAAAGTGTCATATTAACTATTTTATACGACATTTTATAAGTGTCATGTAGCTATTGGAGCAATTTTTTCTCTAAATATCTAGAGATTTTAAAATAACATATATGTTGGTATGCTCTTATAGCCGACTTTCATCCATTGTTTCCATCTAAAAGTTTATGAACAAGTGAAATCGAACTTTGTGGGTTTACCCAAAGAAGGAAACACTTATTTATTTACGTAATATCAGTATTAAATGTTTCATGTGCTTGTTTCTAACCATCTTAAGTATTCATTAAGGTTAATCCAGAATCGTACTTGAACACGAGACTCATTAATAAGTTGTCACCATTTTTCTTAATCTTACCAACTTTGAACATCTTATGGTTCCAATTATCATGTAATCAACGATAACGATCATAAAATATAGCTGATTTTGAATTAAAATGTTCTCTTTACATTAATCAAATTTTTGTCATTTTCTCAAGAATGGGTGTGACGGTTTAATATAGGGGTGGACCTATGAACGTCTGACCGGGGTCTCATGCACCTGTTCAACTGATTTTCACAATTAATTTGTTTTTTTTTGTATGAATTTGCACCTGCTACAGTTGGAGGGTGCGCTCTGAGATATTGGAAAATACAAGAAAAATTGACAAAAAGATTGAAAACGTCACTTGAAATCAACCAAAAAAATCTCTTGAACCCAATGAAAAACCGAAGAATTAAACCCACTGAAATCAACAAAAAGAACTCGAAAAATCTCTTCAAAATAATGGAATTCAGCTAAAAACACATCACAGATGATTTTCTCAGGTATTTGATCCACGTTAAAAATGTTGAAATGTGATTGAGTTTCATCATCTCACATTGATGAGATATAAGAAACAGCTAAAAGAATATTTTTGTGTTAACTAATATAGTTGATTCATTTTTTATTACTCGTTTAACCATAATAATTTGATTTATTCGAATGAAATTGAAACCAATCATCAATTAATATTAAACTAGTGTTATACCCGTCCATTGGTCGGGTATACACATGACTTTAAACAGATTCTAAACATTTTAAAGACAGAAATAAAGGCATACCGTACAACCGCTGGTAGACTTGTTCATCGGTTGACATCCATTGGATGTGAGGGGAACCAAACCGATTCAATAATCCATTGGATGTTGAATTTTGTCAGCCGATCTGATCCGATTAACATTGGATAACTGATACAATCCAATCCAATTGATGATTGGATCGGT
Source organism: Cynara cardunculus var. scolymus (assembly GCF_001531365.2). Classification (NCBI taxonomy): domain Eukaryota; kingdom Viridiplantae; phylum Streptophyta; class Magnoliopsida; order Asterales; family Asteraceae; genus Cynara; species Cynara cardunculus. Next base: position 19,546,780 of record NC_037531.1, on the reverse strand, counting down.
TCGGTTCCATCTATTAGATGCTTTTATTGGAGATCCATCAGATATCCAATGGGACTGAATCTATCAAGTGTGTTAATTCAATCAAATTCTTTAACAATGGTACAAATTAATTAATCACTTTCAGTATGTGTTAAAGCCAGCATAAGGAAAGTTACCAACATAAGGAAAGTTAAAAATTCAAAGCCTCACATAAAACAAATTTCGATTTAAGCAATTTGAAAATAAATTAATTCGATTATAGCTGGATAATGGTTGGATGGACAACTGAATGGCTATTGGATGATTAATTAGATGTTGATCGGTTCGGTTTTGGTCGGTTCTAGACTGCCATCCGAGAACCAACCGATCCAAATTGGATGTTGAAATTTTCAATCCGATCTGATCCAATTACAATGGGATATCCAATTATGGGACGGTCGGTTCTAATTGGATCAGTCGGTTCCAATTGGATCGATTGATTTTCTGTACACCCCTAACTGTTGATAAGTCTAGACACAAACCTGTGCACTTGAATGGCTTCATACTTTCTGCTGCAGTCTTCAGATTCTAGTAGAAAAACCATACACGAACAACCACTATAAATAAAACCTTGACAACAATTGCAATGATTTTTTGAACTTGCAAATCAAAACTTGGTTAAAACCTTATGACGTGCTTCAAAAACTTGTATCTGAAGCAAAAAGATGTGTATTTTTTTAAAATTCAACAATAACCTTTTGACGTGCTTTATATACATACAATATGGATAGATAGATAAAACAGATCAGATGAAAAATTAAAATGTATGAATATAAAACAAATTGATTCGTAGGTATTCATGATATTTAATAGTACTATTAAGTCAAAACATATTTAATATTTGGCTCAATTTGAAGGTATTAACGAGACGATTATAATAGTATAATTTGTAAAAAAGAAAACGTATTTTTTAAATCTATTTTACTTCATATACGATTATTTATGTTAATACGACAAGGGTGTAAAATGAAAAATAAAAAAACAAAGGATATAAAGTAATTGTTTACAATGAAAATGATTAAGTGGTCAGAATGATTAAGAGACTCGCATGATATAGTGTAAAATGAAATATAATTGTTTGGTAATTGTTTACAATAAAATTAAGACGCTTAATGGTTAAGAGAGACACATGATACAAAATTATTCAGAGGGTTTTAGAACCATTAAGAGACTGATTTTTTTTTTTTTGCCAAACAAGATTCACCTCTTAACGATTTAGATGTTGCCTCTTAATAAAACTATTAAGAGTTAAACAAACAACTATTTACTAAAAATACTGGTTATAAGATATATAATATAATTTTGAAATTGAATATGATTTTGTTGAAGACGTGTGAGGTTCTAAGGTTTACACCTTATACATTATTCTTGATTGATTGTATTTTTAAAATAACCGCAAAATAAACGGCTCGAATCCAATAAAAGATTAGTTTAAACGGTTGAGATTTCTTATCACATGTTATCATCACCTTCGATGATATCCATGTATCCATCCCGCTTGAAATTTTCGCAACAATGGCAAAGAGTAGCAAATAGTTACAGAAGCTGCCATGGAATGAGTGAGACGAAGAAGTAGAGAACGCATATCAGCATATGTTGCATGCAAACGGCCGGGTGAGATAATGGACGATATATGATGGCGTAGACATCAACCATGACGATGTGGGCAGAAATGAGGGAAAACGGCTGCCGGATCAATTATTAGGGGTTAAGATGATGGCTATTGATCAAAGCACGAAGAAAAGTAGGTGAAAACATGTTCTCCATGAACAGATAATGGCCATGGAGAAGATGACAATGGAGGCGGGGAGCAGGTGAGACCTGAGTGGAAGAATTTAAACAGATTGGGGAACAAAAAGGATGCAGTCATTAATCCGTCATTTTCTCTTGGAATTTATCTAAAGGTATCTATCTTCATCCATACATCCTACTTACGTACTGGATTTGTCTTCTTCTATATCGAATCTGCCAAATTAGTTCCACCACATAAAAACCTGATTGATTTAGTGGTGGTGAATTTGATACGGTTCCTGAGGACTGAGAGCGGGCGATTCCGTCGTGGTGGTGAACACAGTGACTGCTACTAGCGGTGGCGGTGGTGGTGGTGGTGGTTGACGAATGATGGTGCTACGACGTCGTATGCAAGGATAAATTGGCGGATTGAAGCAGTTGTTGGATCCGAGAAATCTCAATGTCGTCTCTGAGAACTTTATTTGGTACGTACCTTCATCTTCATCTTCACATCCCATTACTCCTTTCTTTAGCATCTCTAAGATGTATATATTTATGAATAGAAATATGCAGAAAATATAGAGATATTCTTATACAAATAAATGAAATGAATATAAATCAACAATAACAAATGATGGAATCCGTAAATCTTACTTCCACTTTGCAGATTCTTCGTAAAATTGAATCGAGTCGAGTCGAGGCCTGCACTGTAGCAGTGTTCTAAAACCAAAACTTGCCGGTAGTATGGGCGTTTGTCTAGAGGATACAACAATCGAAATTCAAGTTTTAACTTGAATCTAGCAAATTAAGATATTTTCGGTGATGGAATCTAGAGAGAAAACCATAAATAAGAGAATTCGTAGTTATTCTGCTCAGAAATGATCCCATATATATATATATATATATATATATATATATAGGTGAAGGATGGTGTGAGAAAGGAAGTTATGATGAGCGTAAGAAGGGATTTGAACCCTTGATCACTTTTAATCTCATGCCCATCCAGGAATTGCGCTTTAGAAGATGCACCTCGTTAGTGTTGACATTCAATTAGAATTGATCCACCCATGAATTGCACTTTAGAAGATGCACTTCATTAGTGTTGATTGATCCAAGGGTGGAAATCTCTTCTTACACTTCTCACCATAACTTTCCTTCTCACCGGAACCCAACCATATATATATATATATATATATGTCATGCGGGGATCCCCAAACCCATCTTTTGACCTTTAAAAAAAGCTGCTTTCACGGTCTTGTCGCTTGGTGAATCACTTGAGCCCTGATACATGGAACTTGCTTTGCTCTTGCTCGGCTCACTCCCACCTGTCTTCTTCCAACCATCTTCTCCCCTCAGACCGAGCAGCATTACCAAGGAGAGCCCACCATGAACACCCATACACCAATGGGCAAACTCTTAAATGATCCATTTGATGTCAAGGTTGGTTTTATTAAGTGGGTATAGTTCCCATGATGCTCCTATGTAGGATGAGTTTCTCATGTATAAGCCAAGTTCCAACACATCTATGGAGAATTTTGCTTTTCAACCAGGAATGCAACTATTTACTGCTGAAAGCAAAAAATGTTGGAACCAGGTCTGCACAAGAACAGAAACACACTCCAAGTACGCACGGTAAAATCAAACGAAGACTTAATGTTGGGGCGATTTTCTGAAATTTATTTCTCAACTAAAGGAAAAACTTTCTGCTTGATTACAAAGAAAAACTTCTACTATTTAAAGCTGCAAAAAAAACTAATAAACTGGAAATGAAAACAAAACGTAAACAATAAGCCACATACTCCTAGGCTATAGGCAACCCACTACCCTTTATTCTATACCAAACTCGGTCGACTCATGACCAAGTCAGAATTACCATCTGCCACTTAATATGGATGCTGATACTATGATTCTAACATGTTCTGATCCAACTGTTGGTTACTAATTTTTGTGCAGGCAGGAGCATTAGGGTTCATGTGGGTGATTTTGATTTGAACTCACCAGCCATGCAAAGAAGTATTTTAGATATCTTGAATTTGGTGATCGTTTTTCTCTTCTACCTGGTGCTACTCCTAAGTTATATTAGGAAGAATACCACCAGCAGATCCAGGGGAAGAAGTGATTGGATATCTATTTCAGTTGCATTTTGTTGTTTTTTTACTTCTGTTGCATATCTTATTGCTGGTTTATGGGTGGCAACTGATGGAACACATCAATTCAATCATATGAATTGGTGGGTGTTCAGTGTAAGAGCACTAGTTTGGGTATCTTTGATGGTTTCATTGCTTATAGAAAGATTTACATCAGTGAAGATTCTAGCTTCTGTTTGGTGGGTTTTCTTTTTCGGGTCAATTTCTGTTGTGAACATCATGAGTTTGGCAGAGAAACACAGCATCATGATTTTGGTTTTGATAGAATGGGCTGCTAGCTTCTTGCTTCTCTTATGTGCTTTAAGAAACACAAAACACTTTTTCACTCAACACAATCCAAGCCAAACCTTATCCGACCCTTTATTGGCCAATGAAACACAGGAATCAACTAGAAGCCAACTAGAAGAGCCTAGTTTCTTCAGCAAATTGGTATTTTCTTGGGTGGACCCTTTACTTGCTTTAGGTTACAGAAAACCACTAATTCTTGAAGATATCCCTTCTCTGTCTTCCACGGACCAAGCAGCTGTTAGCCATGAGAAATTCACCAAGGCATGGGATTCACTTGAGAGGGACAATGGTAACTTGGTTTCTAAAGCTTTAGCCAAAGTTTATTTCAGAGAGATGGTTTTTTCAGGGATTTGTGTCTTTCTTAGGACTATATCTGTTGTCATTAGCCCATTGTTGCTCTATGCCTTTGTTGACTACTCCAAAAATGAGACCCAAGATTTACATCAAGGACTCTTATTAGTCGGGTGCTTAATTCTAGTCAAGATAATGGAGTCATTATCTCACAGACAGTTTTTCTTTAATGCAAGAAGAACTGGTATGAGGATGAGATCTGCTTTAATGGTGGCAGTGTATGAGAAGCAACTCAAGCTTTCTACTCTAGGAAGGAAAAGGCATTCGACAGGTGAAGTTGTGAATTATATAGCAGTTGATGCTTATAGAATGGGTGATTTTCCTATGTGGTTTCATGTGGGGTGGTCTTGTTTTATTCAACTATTTCTAGCTATTGGTATTCTATTCTCCATAGTAGGACTTGGTGTTCTTCCTGGTTTACTCCCCCTTCTGATATGCGGGCTTCTTAATTTGCCATTTGCAAAAGCTATTCAAAAGTGTCAGTTACAATTCATGGTCGCTCAGGACAAGAGACTGAGATCCACTTCTGAGATCCTAAATAACATGAAGGTCATCAAGTTACAGTCTTGGGAAGATAAATTCCAAAAAGTAATTGAATCTTGTAGAGAAACGGAATTCCATTGGCTGCGTGAATCTCAGTTTAAGAAGGCTTGTAGCACGGGTTTGTATTGGATGTCACCAACGCTTGTTTCTTCGGTTGTCTTTTTTGGATGCGTGCTTTTGAAAAGTGCTCCTCTAGATGCTGCCACTATCTTTTCGATTTTAGCAGCATTGCGAACTATGTCTGAACCCGTAAAATTGTTGCCCGACGCAGTTTCTGCATTAATCCAGGTTAAAGTATCCTTTGATAGGATCAATTGTTTCTTAGTTGACGATGAACTAAAAGATAACAGGACGAAAAGACACCAAGAACTTGAAAACTCGCATGACTGTATCAGAATACAGGATGGGAATTTCGCTTGGGATCCTGAATCACCCACTCCAACACTTAGGAATGTAAATCTGGAAGTAAAGTGCAGGAAGAAAGTTGCCGTTTGTGGGTCAGTTGGTGCTGGAAAGTCATCTATGCTATATGCTATACTTGGAGAAATATCCAAAACTTCAGGAACTGTGAGTTCAGAAGCTCATTCCTAGTATTTCATTATGCTATGTAAATTTTCTGACTTAATTTGAAGTTCATTCTCATTTTTTGCTTTCAGGTGGATGTTTTCGGATCAATTGCTTATGTTAGCCAAACATCTTGGATACAAAGTGGGACGATTCAAGATAATATTCTGTATGGGAAGCCAATGGACAGAACTAAATATGAAAGAGCCATAAAGGCATGTGCTTTGGATAAGGACATTGAAGCTTTTAACCATGGAGATCTAACAGAAATAGGGCAAAGAGGGCTTAACGTGAGTGGGGGACAGAAGCAGAGGATTCAACTCGCTCGAGCAGTCTACAATGACGCTGACATATATCTTCTCGATGACCCTTTCAGTGCGGTAGATGCACATACAGCTGCAACTCTTTTTAATGTATGATTTCAACTTCTTGAAATGGAATTCATGTTATTACATCGTCTTTTTTTGGCTACTCTTTATTTTTGGATGTTAAAATTCTGAAGGGTTGTGTTTTAGGATTGTGTCATGAATTGTTTAGAGAGGAAAACCGTCGTTCTTGTCACTCATCAAGTGGAGTTTCTCTCAGCGGTTGACAATATTCTGGTAATCAGGATTAAAAAAAATTATGAATGTTATTACTGGTCGGGGTTTAATCATTTGAGAACTCCATATATTGTGATAACCATGAGACCTTTAATCTTAGGTATAGTTTCATATATTTTTCCTCATCTAAGGCTAGCATTTCATGTATTGATGAACATATATTTGTTTCACAATGTGTTTGCTTCATATGTGTGAGGTTCACAATGTGAAACTTTTTTACATGTAACTTTAGATGGAAAAAATCGAACTAGTGCACTTGATGCACTAGTTCTCAAGGTTATCACAATTTCATGGATTCTCAAAAGAGGTCCCCAGTTAGAGGTCGGTGTTATATGTAAATTTTGAATCAAATTTACCAGTCGTGTTTGATTCTTCTTCCTTTTCAAGGTTATGCAAGATGGTCAAATTACACAATCAGGAAACTATGAGGATCTCTTGATGGCAGGAACAGCATTTGAACAGCTTGTGAATGCTCATAAAGATTCCATCACATCTTTAGAGCCTTCACCTCCTGAAAATAAAAGCGAACTTCTACAAACAGGAAATGTGCATCAAAGCACGGAAAATACTAATGAAAGTTACCTCAGTAAAGAAAACAGTGAGGAGCGGATATCGGCAAAGGGCATACAGTTGACCGAAGAAGAAGAGAAGGTTATTGGGAATGTTGGATGGAAGCCTTTTGTAGATTACATCATCATCTCAGAAGGATCATGGTTTTTGGCTTTATGTGTTCTAAGTCAAGTTGGTTTTGTTGGTCTTCAGGCAGCAGCAAGTTATTGGCTAGCATTTGGTATACAAATCTCTAAAATCACCAACATCATGTTGATTGGCGTTTACACTTTGATCTCCACCATGAGCACCTTCTTCGTGTTACTGAGATCAGTATTTGCCACCCTTTTGGGATTAAAAGCCTCGAAATCATTCTTCACTAAATTTAACGATTCAATTTTCAGTGCTCCCATGGTCTTCTTTGACTCTACTCCAGTTGGACGAATTCTAACAAGGGTATGAGTTCTTTGGCTTGTTAGGGGCCGTTTACTAAACTCTTACCTGGTCAGCGCTTATCGAGTCAGTTACCTTACCGGATGAACATGGCAAGGGGCGAGAATCTTACCCGGTAAGTGCGATGATAAGGATGGAGAGTTTTGGTGACGTCTCTTACTCGGTAAGTGAGCGTGACGACTCTTACCTGGTAGGCGCTTACCGGGTAAATTGTTGCATATGATACCGTTATGATGGACTACAATCTTACCCGGTAAAGTAAGTTAGAGAGTTGACTCTTACCGGTACTGGGTAAGCGTTTGGGTAAACGGCCCCTTAGTTAGAAGCAGGATTTTGGTAACTAATTTATTATTTCCTGCAGGCCTCATCTGATCAGAGTGTTCTTGATTTCGACATACCCTTTTCGTTTAATTATGCGGTTGCTGCTGGTATCGAGCTAATCACCATGATTGTCATTATGGCCTCAGTGACCTGGCAAGTTCTCATTGTAGCCATCTTTGCTATAATAGCTACAAAATACACTCAGGTGATTCCTGATTATCCTTTCCCTCATACACAAAAGTTAATGCCATTTTGAATAATGTATGTTAGAGTCCCACATTGGCTAGACTTGGACCATTTCTTCTCCATATATGTTAGAACCTTCATTTTCTCATCAAGGGCAGCGGCGGACCCAAGATTTTTGCCCAGCGGTTGAACCTTTAAGGTGGATCAAAGTCGCCCAATGTGTTTTTAGCCGAATTCCACCGTTTCGAGGGATCTTTTAAGTTTTTTGGTTGATTTCAAGGGATTTTCAAGTTTTTCGGCTGGTTTCGAGGGACTTTTTTGGGTTTTTTGTTTGATTTCTAGAGACTTTTCTCCGTTTTTTGGTTGATTTTGAGGGATTTTTTTTCGGTTTTTTGGTTGATATTCCTTGTATTTACTAATATCCTAGAACACCCCTAAAGTTTAGCGGTTGCACCTTTCATACCCTCAAAAATTCTACTTCCAGAAATAAGTTGAGTGGGTGCACGGGATCCTGCTTGAGCTTCATAGGTCCCTGAAGGCTCTATTGGAAAGTAATCTAATGGGGTTCCACTCTAGGGACTCGACACTTGGGGGAATCTATACTCGTCTAGCACCTCTTGACACTCTGGAACAATTTGTGGCCATCTAGTCTCAGTTGGAGGGGGCATGTTAAGAGTTATACCTTTTCTCCTTCCATAAATGTTGGAACCTCCTTCTCTCCTCGAGGGCTGTTTTAGAGAGTAACCTAATAGGGTTTCGCATATTCTCACAGTGTATCTTGTGCTGAAGTGCAGGGATATTATCAGCCAACTGCAAGGGAATTAATGAGAATCAATGGAACCACAAAAGCACCAGTAATGAACTATGCATCCGAAACATCACTTGGAGTCGCAACAATACGAGCATTCAAGATGCAAGAAAGGTTCTTCAAAAACTATCTCTCGCTAGTGGATACCGATGCAAGTACTTTCATCTTCTCAAATGCAACTTTGGAATGGTTGGTTTTGAGGACAGAAGCATTTTCGAACCTAACATTGTTCACAGCTAGTTTTCTCCTGGTTTTGGCACCAAAGGGTTTTGTCTCTTCAGGTATGTGTATTGTATGCTTTCGTTTATAATTCATATATATTCAAAGAAACCACATATTGTACCCCAAAGAAAATGAAGCTATTTCATCATGGTGGTATGCTCGTGTGCATACAAGTAATTGAAGTTATTTCTTGGTTTATATGCACGTCTGCATGTTATGCACGTCTGCATGTTATGCACGTCTGCATGTTATGCACATATGCATGCCAAACAAACTGCTTACAAATTACTTGTATGCACATGTGCATACCTACGAGGGTGTTCCTCAGTTTTTCATTTTTTTGCGATTTTCCCCTAAACCGGACCCTTGTTACACTCCTTATCCCAAAGCAGCAGACTGTCCAATAACTTCAAAATCAACTTAAAACCGGGGGAGGACCCACATGGATGGATACGGTGGCATGGGCCACCGCTTCATGGTTGCGTCGCAAGGGGAAAAAATTACGTTTCTGAAGGGTGCCACCGTATTGTTTTGTTGGGTGCCACCATATAGTTTTTGAAACTGAAATGTTAACACATGACTTTAATGGCTAAAATGCTAAATGCTCCTCCCTTTGTACAAAAGTCCCAGATTCAAGTCCGATAGTTGTCAAATTTGTTGTTTTTTAGCTTAAATTTTGGTGTTCTTTTTACACCCCTTGTGCTTTTAAAAGTATACGTAAACTGGACTCAAACATGGGTCTTTTCCATGTAAGGACAAGGAACCAACTAACAAATCTATATTAATATTGTAAAAAATTTTGGATATTCTTTATAGTCAAATTATGCCACCACTTGGAAAAAAAAGTTTGGGCCTGCCTTTGCTTAAAACCATGGTGGAAGTTACCGATGGCGCACAACTTTGAGCTTATAAGAGCTTCTCCAACATATTCTCTAAAATTTCTCCTAAATGGAGAATGAAACTTCAAAATCTCTAAAACAAAAATATATTCAACTCCAACAGATTCTCCATTTAGGAGATTACAACATTGATTATATCATTAAAATATTACATTCATCTAATAAAATATTATTTCTCCCTCTATTTATTTATTTTAAAAGTTTCCTATTGGTGGAAATATATTAAAAAGTATTTCTCTCATTATAATCATTTTTTGGAGTGTTCTCCAAATTTGGAGATTTTCACACTCTTTCTTTCATACTTTCTCCATTTTGGAGAAAGGTTTTGGTGAATCTGTTGGAGAAAAAAATGCCCAAAATGCCCAAAATTTCTATTTTCTCTGTTTTGGAGAATCTGTTGGAGATGATCTAAGAAGCAACAAATCTAACTTTTCATCCATGTGGGACGGGTTGTCACACATAATAACTCAATAACTTCAATCTTTGTATAGGATTGGTTGGCCTCTCGCTTTCTTATGCATTAACGCTAACGGGCACCCAAGTGTTCTTGACTAGATGGTATTGTAGTTTAGCCAATTACATCATTTCAGTAGAAAGGATCAAACAATTCATGCACATTCCATCAGAGCCACCAGCAATTGTGGAGAACAACAGACCACCATCTTCTTGGCCTTCCAAGGGAAGGATACAATTCCAGGATCTGAAGGTAAAACACAAAAAGCCTACTTTTTTAGCTCTTTCTAATAAGGAAATGCATCAGGTGTGGTGCCAATCCTTTCCAAACTATAAGAGCATCCACAATGGAGTTTTTTTTTAGAGGGGAAATTGACCAAAATAGCCAATCTTCTCAACCATATTCACTTTTTAGCCTTTTTTGGCATCGAATTCCAATTTTAGCCAAAGTTTAAGGCATTTGCGTAAAGCCTATTTTCAGATTAAAAGAAAAGGAAAAAAAAGTCTTTAATATCCTTGCACAAATTCTTTATGCAAATTTGTGTAAAGTTTTTTTTTTTTCTTTTTCAATATGAAAATAGGCTTCACGCAAATGTGTAAGGTGCTAAAATGGGAATTGATTGAAAAAATGGCTAAAAAGTAAATTTGGTTAAGGAGATTGGCTATTTTGGTCAATTTCGCTTTCTATCGACTTCGGGAGAGCTTTTTTGTCACATCAGATCGTGAAAAAGCACCAAACAAAAAATTACCATTTTTTGCTTGTAACTGCATAAGCTCTCAGTAAGCTTGCGGGTCCCACTTTTTTTTTTTTCTTGTTTTGCTTGGCCACCTAAGCTTGTGGGTCCCACTTTTTGGGAAAAACTTTAGGAGCATTTACAATTGAGTGACTTGTAAGAACTTGATTTTTGTACTTTTTTGGTCATATCATTGCCAATTCGCCGCCACAGCAAGGTTCTTATAAGCAAAAAGTGTAGTTTCTTACAATAACTAATATCGTAGAGAGTTCTTATAAGAACCTCATCCTCTTTGAGTTTTTGTACAAGAACCTTGGTTCTTACCTCAAAGTTGGTGTGAAGTGACAATTTGCCGGTTTTCTATATATTTTCTTGACTTCTATATCCAATATAATACTTAATATGTATATGTTTATTTGACTTATATTATACATGGGGCCCACAAAGTGGGTTTATAAGAACTACCATTGTGGAGTTTTATGTAGGGTATTAATTTGTTGAGTTGGAACTGACTTGACAAGAAAAAAAATACAAAAAGTGGGTTCTTATACTACTAAGAGATATTGACTAGCCTATTTTGAGACCCATTGGTTGAATTTTCTTGATGTCAATGAGCTTGTGGTTTCAGTTGAGGTATCGGCCAAATGCACCGTTAGTTCTTAAAGGGATCACTTGCACATTCGAAGAAGGGACTAGAATAGGAATCGTGGGAAGGACGGGAAGTGGCAAGACGACACTTATAACAGCCCTGTTCCGTTTGGTAGAACCTGATAGCGGAAGAATTCTTATAGATGGACTAGACATTTGCTCTATAGGCCTAAAAGACGTCAGGATGAAACTGAGCGTAATCCCCCAAGAACCGACCCTTTTTAAGGGAAGTATCCGAACAAATTTGGACCCTCTAGGACTACATTCCGATGATGAGATATGGAAGGTAAGCGCAAACAATTGGGGGCTATTCGTGGGAGAACTCTGTATTTTGTGAGAACTGTGAGATCCATTCACAGCCACACATGCTGAACCCACATATGGTAATTCACACTATGATTACTTACTTGATCGAAACCAATGTGTTTTCTATTTCAAACATTAAACCCAAACATGGTATACTATTAATACTCATTAAAATAGTGGATATGTTTGGATCTCATAGTTCTCACAGATAACTGGGTTTTCAAATGATTACCACAATTTATACCTATCTTCATAAATTTATACCATCTTTATGTAATAATGTGCATGGTTCTAATGGATTTCTAGGCATTGGAGAAGTGCCAGCTTAAAAGTACCATCCGAAGTCTTCCAGATTTGCTAGATTCTTCAGGTGAGTTGGTTTTATAGGAATATTGTTCGAACTGAATCTAATACAACACTAAGACAAAATCTGATTTGTATGACTCCAAATATGTCTAAATGTGCTAATAGACTGTTTTACAAGACTCAAGTTTATGGGACCAAACTATTGTGCACCCTATATGTAAAGGTGTAACAATAAGTTGATAGAATACTTTTTGACATCCAACAAGTTTTTTTATGATAGTTTTGAAATAAAACGTCATATTAGTCTTTTTATATGATATTATTTGAGAAGTGTCTTATAAAAATAAGCGTCCTATAAAAAGTTGTGTAAAAAAACCAATAGGACACTTACTTCAAAGGTATTGTTAGGATGCCCAAATCAACTTACTGTAACGCCATTACATACACACAATTATTTGGTCCTATAAACACTTATCCAGTAAGTGCTTATTGGGTCAATTTTTCTTATCACATGAACATGACAAGGATTCAGAATCTTACCCGGTACGAGCGATGACACGAACCAATATTCTTACCTTCTAAGTGAGAGGAACGACTTACCGGACCCATGGTAAGCACTTACCGGATAATATTTTGCATATGATGCCTTTTTAATGGACTAAAAATCTTACCCAGTAAGTTAAGTTGAAGTGTTGACTTTTACCGGTAAGCGCTCACCAGGTAAAAGTTGGGTAAACGGCCTCCTAAGTCTTATAAAGCAGGTTATTAGGATATTTGGACATATTTGACATCCTATAAATCCGATTTTGTTGTAGTGACAAGACTTTAAGCCTTACGTGTTTGCCATTTTGTCAGTGAGCGACGAAGGAGAGAACTGGAGCGCTGGGCAAAGACAGCTCTTCTGTCTTGGAAGAGTGTTGCTGAGGAGAAACAAAATCTTAGTACTCGATGAAGCGACTGCATCCATCGATTCAACCACCGATGCCGTTCTACAGAAAATTATAAGAGAAGAGTTCTCGAATTGCACCGTGATAACTGTTGCTCACAGAGTTCCAACCGTGATAGACAGTGACAAGGTCATGGTTCTCTCTTTCGGTACGTTTGTCGCTACCTATGTGCACTTTCATGCATGTTCACTACATTAAAACCGGTTTTACAAGACGCCAAAAATGTGTAAATATCCTGGCACACTGCTTTATAGGTCTTAAGTTTATAGAACCAAACAATAAGTTGATACGACGCTTTTTGGCATTCTAACAAGTCTCTTAGAGCAAATTTGAAATAAAACACCCTATTAGTCTTTTTATATGACACTATTTGAAAAAACGCCTCATAAAAAAACGTGTTCATAAGACATTTATGAAAAGTTGGTATGATGCTTTTTGGTGAATAAGTTGTAAATGTGTTACAATAAGTTGTTAGGGACGCTTTTTTGGCGTTCTAACAAGTTTTTTAGATCAATTTTAAAATAAAACGTTCTATTAGTGTTTTTATACGACATTATCTAAAAAACGTCTTATAAAAATATGTGTTTGTAACGCAGTTCTCAAAAATGTTTATAAAAAATTAATAGAACAACTTGTTTCAAAAATGTTCTAAAAAACCTCCTAAAGCGTCCTAACATCCTATTGTAACACGTTTAAATAGGAAAATACAATTGTTTGGTCGTATAAACTTAATTCCAATAAAATAAAGCAGTCTATTAGGACATATTTTACGTCCTGTAAAGTTGATTTTGTTGCTGTGGTTAAATTAACTAAGGGCCTGTTTAATAAGCTTACTCGGACTCATAGCTTATTCGGTGAGCTATACATGGTTGTTCGGTAGTGGCTTAACGGTATAGTAAGCTTCCTGAGGGAGCTTTATGCATAAAGCCAAGTTTTTCCAAAACCTGTCTCTCCCAATTAAACAACACACTCATTTCATCTATGGAAAGACCCTCCCAAACAAAAACATTCCCAATTTACACAGACAGATTAATCCAGACATATAGCTTTATCCATTCCAGACTTAAATGGAAAACCAACCAAACAGTTGTTAAGTATAATATGGGTAAGGATTAAAGTGGGTGGTTTTTAAGAAACAACTTGTTTTAATTTGTAGGGAAAATGGTGGAGTATGATGAGCCTTCAAAGCTAATGGAAACTGATTCTTTCTTCTCCAAACTTGTAGCTGAATACTGGTCCAGTTGCAGAAGGAACTCTGCTTAAACATTTGATGCCATCTATTGAGAGGTTCCACTCGACCTCGGATAAATTTTTCATAATGTTGTTTGATCTCTCGGCTCGAATTATATATATATATATATATATATATATATATATAATATATTATAAAACATTTGATAAAAACTCTTAAAAACCATTTTTTATGCATGAGTTAGAGTTTATTGATGCATATTACTTAAAATTCAAGATTACAAGTGATTTTGCATAAGTACAATTTATTAAAGCTCCATTTTTAAATTCGTATAATTAACTGCAGATAAACATAATCAAATATTGGATAAACATCTATTTTAAATATAGAAAATCTAAAATATAATTAAGATAATCATTGAGCTTCTAACAGAATGTTTGATTATTATCTTTAATAAAAATTATATTATTAAATCAAAAATAAATTACTTTGTTATTAGATTTATATTAAACTAGAAGCGTACTCGCGCAATGCAGCGAGATACATCRTGATTTTAATATTTTATTTTATTTTTTATCTCAGTCGATGTTATAATATGGCTTTATGTGATTTTGAAATTCCTCATCAATTTTTTTATAATTTAATTTATGTACAATAACGAAGTTATATTTGA
>NC_037531.1:19504920-19530248 GCF_001531365.2 Cynara cardunculus var. scolymus | reverse complement strand
TTTAAGAGTTTTAAGAGTTTTTAAGAGTTTTAAGAGTTTTTAAGAGTTTTTAAGAGTTTTAGCCAAATGCTTTATAATATAGTATAAATTATAATAAAAAGTTGAATTAAAAAACTTACACACAAAAAAAAAACCGAGAACTATTAAATAGTTAATTTAATATTAATATCGATTTTATTTTAAAAAAAATATTTTATGTTATTTTCAAATTTATATTTCATTCAAAAACAAAAACATTATCGCTTTCTTAAAACCACATAAAATCGTATTATATCGATAAAGACAAAGAATAAAAACTAAACATTAAAATGGAGATTTATCTAGCTGCATTGCGCAAGTACCCTTCTAGTATATTATAAAGCATTTGACAAAAACTCTTAAAAATCATTTTTATGCATCAAGTTATTGATGCATATTACTTAAAATTCAAGATTACAAGTAATTTGTGCGTAAGTATAACTTGTTAAGGCTTCATGTTTGAATTCGTATAACTAACTGTACATAACATAATCAAATATAAGATAAAAATTTTATTTTAAATATAAACAATCTGAAATATAATTACGATAATTATTGAGTTCTATCAAATTACTTAATTATTATCTACATAAAAAATGATATTATTAAACGAAAAATAATAAAAAAATGAATTAAAGAAATGCACGAAAAAAGAGAAATTTTAAATAGTTAGTTTTGTACTAATATCAATATTTTTTTTTTCATTTTTTTATAATATATACATATTTATATTTTATTCAAAAATAAAAACATTGTCGTTTGCTCAAAACCTTGTAAAACTGTATTATAATATTGACTGAGACAAAAAAATGAAACACTAAAATCAAGATGTATTTCGCTACATTGTATGAGTACCCTTCTAGTATATATAAACATACAGGTTGAGGTCTTTCAGTTTACGAAAACTGATAACACTCTTACCACATATGATAATACAAATTAGTGGACCTAGGTCGTGCCAAGGATCGCATGTGTATCTGATAGATTATAGTAAAGGGTGTTCTCGTGTGTTTCATAGGTGTTCTCGTTTATCTCTTTCCTATATATATATATATATATATACACACACACACACTAGGTTCTATCCCATGTATTACACAATATATATATACACACACACACATACTAGGTTCTATCCCATGTATTACACATGGTAATTTGAAAAAAATTAAATCATGTCATAAACTTATCTTACATATATGAATGATCATCGGAAGTCCGATGTTACTTTAGACTTCTACTTTTGAAATAACTCTGAAAAATAATTATTCATACTTGAATTTAGAAATTAAATATATCAATAATTACTTAAAATAAAGTTAATCCTATAATAAAATTAAATTTATAAATGAAACTACCAATAAGTAAGAGTAATAAAAGTACTGAGGGGTTTGTTTGTTTACCTCTTAATAGTCCCATTAAGAGGTGATATTTGAATCGTTAAGAGGTGAATCTTGTTCGACAAAAAAAAAAATATATGTCTTAATGGTTCTAAAACCCCCTGAATGATTTTGTATATATGGTCTCCCTTAACCATTCAACGATCTAATTTCATATTAAATAATTATCAAACAATTATATTTTATTTTGCACTATATCACGAGAACCTCTTAACCATTCCAATCACTTCATCATTTTGCACTAAACTATTCAGCAACTACTAAACAGCCCTTAAGTCCTCCAACTATTTTTCTTGAGTTAATGTCTGTTAACGTGACCTTCTGTCCCCAAGTTGCTGTAGTACTAAGAGTCAAACACAAGCTCATAAAACACAATCGTGCAACAACTGCTGATACGTTTTTGGTTGCTGGACTTTTGTCATATAAGGTGTAACATCTCTGTTTCACAAAACAAGTAAAAGAACAATTTGATGGAAAAATATGGAGCTGTCTTGGTCGTTATCAATGAAGATAATTTTATTAACATCACATAAAATAACGTGATTAATATGATTACGAGTAATACAAAATACACAATCGATAACATTTTAGCTCAACCGATGATAAGACTTAAACCTTTCAGATTCTTATCAGAAGTCATAGGTTCAAGTTCCGCAAGACCACTAAAAACTTCTCTGGCTATTCTCCAGGACCGCTAGGATTAGTCGTGATGTGAGTAAACAGGCCCAAGACACTTACTGTCTGCTGCTGATTCAACACACTGCTACTATATTGTGCGAGTAGATACTGTTATTGTCTCTCGAACCATAAACACCCACGGGTAAAAAAAGGATAATGATTTTTATTGAATATTTAATAAAAATGTAAAAACACAATAATGCAAGAAAATAAACCAAAAGCCCTAACAAATCACAATCTAATAAACATCCTTATCTCATAAGAATAAACACCTTATAAAAATGCCAAAGAGCAAAAAAGGCAAGGGCAAAACCGTCTTTTCCTAAACCTCACCTTGGGTCCTCCCTAACTCAGCCCCGGTCGTGTACAGTCTTCAATAACACTAGTTTAATAACTCTAAACTCAACTCACAGCCCGTGACGTAATTCCCGTCACAAACCAATAAAGGACACACACGTGTTCCTATCATTGGATCACAGACAACCGGTGACCTAGCCAACCATTCAACCCGCCGTCAGTTTATCATGAATGACAGAAATTAGAAGGGAGGAAAATGTATTATTGAGAGAGAGAGGGAGGCTTTGGGTTGTGTTCGGAGGCAAAAGGAACGGTTTGGTCACTTCAATTTTCCGAATTTCTCCTTTCGTTTTAGAGAGAGAAAGTGTGCGAAGAAGAGAGAGAAAACAAAGACCTTCAATCTGTAAATGAAGCGATTTGCTGTTGTTGATGTTGTTGCTGATGACGACGATGATGCTTGTTAATGGAAGAATGAATCTGAAACAGGAACCGGTTTTGTTGTTGTTGATTGATGGAATTAACTGAGGATTTGGAGGCGGCGATCTTGAGGAAATAATAATTGGATAAACGATCGGGTGATGCTGTTGTTGATTTGATTTTAGTTTGGATTCAGTTGATTGATTTGCGGTTTAATTTATTTTAAAAGAAAAAAAAGGAGGAGAGATGAACGGTGGCGATGGAGGAGATGTTGCGGCAGCTCCAGCGGGTCCACCACCTCCGCTTGACTGGAAATTCTCTCAGGTATTTGGTGAACGCACCGCCGGTGAAGAAGTCCAGGAAGGTAAACTAGCTTCAATGAAAATTATCGATTCGATAAATTTCTCTATTAATTATATTTGTTCCATGTGGATCCGGATATTTTCGTTTTGATTAGGGTTTGGATTAACTATGCCTTTGATATTGTTCTTGGATCGGCTTATTGTTGAATCATCGGAGATTCTGGAAATGATTAGACTAGCTTTTTGTGAACAGTGGTACTTGATGCAGTTGTTGGCACAAAGCAATATAAATGACAAATTTGCACTTGTGATTTAATCAAAATACTCTCGATCAAGTATTCTGGGTTCAGTTGTGTTGTTTTTAATTAATCTGTATTGGGAGTAAGACATGAAAGGTTTCAGCATCTTCATTTCATTCCACATGTTTAAAGGCATATTGATCCCCCCCCCAAATTATTGAGAAACTATTACCTTTTGCTTGCATATAATTTATTGGGTGTGGATATTCACAGAATTTGGTAGTATTTATATATCTATATATATGGTGTAGACGGTAATGCACAATTGCACATTGCGTTTTGCTGATGTCAACTGGAGAGTTATCCACAAGTTAGGGGGTAATAGATGCATACCAGGCCATCTGCTCCTCATCTATTTCCAGAGAGAAGATTTTGAAATGCTAGAATTATTGGTTGTAAGATTTTGATAGGTGATAATACCTGATTAATTATTATATTACCTTTCCAGTGTTAATGTCAACTCGTCTAATGGTTTCTCTTTGTGCTTCTAACCCTACTACAAGTACTATGTGCTGTCTAGCTTTATTTTCCTGTGCGTAGATTTATCTGGAGGAGGAACGAGAATAACATGCTGTTACATAACTGGAGCATTTTTTACAATTAGATTCTGCAGAAATTTAGTAAAAGCTGGAAATGTTTTATCCAATTCTCTGTATTCTTCACCAATGAAATTGTTTCCACATTTGTACAGTTACCTCTTTTTGTTATTGCTACTTGTGCATGTTTCACATTCCTAAATTATAAACCTAGAATTGGTGCTTGTTATATACTGCCTTTCAATCCTTCACCAATGAAATTCTCCATGTGGGCTTATTTGGAACTTTCTGTTACCTTTTATTGTATTAGCAAACTGAAAGCATTTTTGGGCAGCGGTAACAAACAAGAAACTGACCTGAATCACTTTTTGACCCGTGTTCTGTTTTAGGGCACGCCCTTAGGTATCCTTCTGTTAAGAGACAGACTATCGATGAAAATCGGATTTGATTTTGTTACTTAGATTTAGCCGGAGCCATTGCCACCGGTGCCTCATCTCGTTCTGATATAACATGATGCCAACAATAGGATCCAGAAACTTTATTCTATTGAATAAGAAATCAAGTTATACAAGTACAAAGTCTTTAGTTCTGTCAACATTTTTATTTTAACGATAGAGTGACCACAGTTCTATGAGCACGGCTTTGAGCTCTGTTCAGCAGACATCCGTAGTGAACTATCCATTGATGGATATCTTTTGCATGGTTAAGATGTATGATTATTAGTTTCTGAAGTTTCTAAGACGCTGGAAAAAGATTGCATGCCTTTTCTATTGTGGTTTTTGATAGTTATGGAATGTTAATGTTACTTTAGAGGCTTTCTGTCAGTTATACACCTTATTGGTGATATGTTAAGGTGTTCGTTTACAGTATCATATAAGTACCGAGATTTGCAATCATGTAACAGCTATCACATTTCTTTGTTTCTATTATATTTAGAACTGGATTTCTACTACCAAAAGCTTTTTTTAGACCAATCACTATCGTTTGGTTATGGATAATTTGAATGAAACGTGCAAGTCCTGCTGGCTAGCCTGTTCATGATTCCCCCACTCTTCACTGTATGTAATTCATTAGAAAAATCTGCAGGGTTATTGTGGTATGAGGCACATTATAAAAATAAATCTTATAAAGGCTATTTAAAAAGCTTTTGTTTGGACTTGCTGGCTTTGGAATGTTGGAACTATAGTGAAGTATCTATGTCTTCCCCTCCTTTTGCCACCAGCTTTTGTGCTATTTGTATAAAGATTAACATGCAGCATTGTTCCACTTGTTTAACATTATATCATAGTACACTGATGAATTTATCATTTTCCACAGTTGATATCATTTCTGCTATTGAGTTTGATAAAAGTGGTGATCATCTTGCCACTGGTGATCGTGGGGGCAGGGTAGTATTATTTGAGAGGACTGATAAGAAGGAGGTTGGTTGAATTTGATTATGTTTTATTTAAATCCTTATTTTGGTGCTGCATGTTTGTTTTCATTTATCTTTACTTGAAGTTCATATTGTTACTCGAAAACATTTCAATGCTTGATTGTGTTTTGTGTAGAATGGTGGAAATAGAAAGGATTTAGAGAAAACTGATTACTCAATTAGTAGGCATCCGGAATTCCGCTACAAAACCGAGTTCCAGAGCCATGAACCCGAGGTTTTCTTTTATTTCTTTTGTCTTTGACTTGCCCTTTCATCAATTATTATTCTTATCTATTCTTCTCTACCCCAGACGATCTCCAATGGTTTATTTATTTGTTTCCAACTTTTGCTCTTAGTTTGATTATTTAAAGAGTTTGGAGATCGAGGAGAAAATTAACAAAATCAGATGGTGCCAGACAGCCAATGGTGCCCTCTTTCTTCTGTCTACTAATGATAAAACCATTAAATTCTGGAAGGTAGCCACTGAAACTCCTTTCATTTTACTTGCATTCTTTCTGGTGATAAACCCATATATATCTGCTTTTTGGAAACCCATTTGTTTTATTATTACAGAAGTTATGTGCCTTCCTAATAGTTTTGTTTGATAGCATGTTGGTGGATGTGATGTATATCAATATTTTTGTAATTAATGTAGGCATAAGCAGTGTATTTATTCTTTTTTCTTACTTCTCATTTCAATTCAATATAGATTCTCTTCATTTTCACTGTGTCTACTCATTTAATAATGTTCTTAACTTATGATCACGGAAGGTGTCAACTTAGGTCTTGATTGAAGGACAAATACAGAGCTTTGAACATGTCACTTAACACTCACAAAATGGAATTGAATCTACAGCATGGGTGCATGACCATAAGAATAGTTTTACATATGTTTCCTCTTTTAAGTATATATAAAGCACACTGCTTGTTATATACTATATTCATTTGTATTAAGAAAGAAGTTCTCCTTTTCCATCAGTTCTAGCTATAATATTTCAGATGATATTAATCTATTATCTGATGGTAGTAAATCTCTTTAGATGACATAAAAATGTGCGTTTGCTTCATGGTGGCAAATCATTAGGTTCAGGACCTCCTCCATTTATGTTTAGATGTCTATGGCTAATAATTCCCTTATTTCAGAAAAAAATATGTTGATATATGCTCAACTGAGAATCTTTGTAGTTATTTTATTAAGCTTGGAGCTTCCCTCACCTGCAATATGTGGAAGGTGGGTTGCAATAGACACACAGTTCTCCCAGGTGAACATGAAGATCTTGGTGTTCTGCAACTGTGTCTCACTGCAGCATTTCAGTTTTAAGTGTTATAATTGTGTAGAGAAGTTCAGACTGTAACATTGTGGATAGGCTGAGAGACTAGAAGACTGTTTGAGTATGTCATGTATTTGCTTATTTACTTTTCATGTCACTTTATCATAATAAGTTTAGAGGGTTTTTATTAGTTAGGTTTTACTTAAGTAGACTGTGTCAGATAGTCATACAAGATTTTGAGATAATATTTCTTAGAAGTGATGTGCATAGTTGGCCGTTGGGTTTCTAGACCTGATGCTGGCTTTAGTTATTTGCTTTCGCTAAGGTGTCGAGATGACATTCTATTGATGTGTTTACAATATTGGGTATAAATAAGGTCAGCATTTAGTTGAAAAAGCTTATGTTCTTGGCTGACATACTGAAATTGGAAACTTTCAATTGATTTGTGTCTGACCCAGGTTTAGCTTTTCCTTCTTCCCTTCCCTTTGCTTTCTTTTCCTTCTTCCCTTCCCTTTGCTTTCTTTCCTTCTTATTTACATTTGCATTATTATTTTCAGGCAATTCAAGTTTTATGTCTATCTGGTATGTCTGTCTTGTTAAAGCATTAAACACTTGTTTCAACTTACACAGGTCCAAGAGAAGAAGATAAAAAAAATTGCAGACATGAGCATGGAGCCTTCCAAAGCCACTGGAAATGGCAATGTTGCTAGTCCAAGTGTTACTTCCTCCACCCCTAAGCCGCAACTTGCAAATGGCGGATACACAGATAAATCTTACACTAGTTTAAGCAATGAATTGTTATTTCCTCCCAGGGGCATTTCATCACTTCGTTTACCTGTGGTAGTTGTACCTATACCCTATATGTTTGTACTCTCTTCTTTTTGATTGTAGAAGTCATTGTTCTCCGACTCATTTCTTGTCTTTCATTTACAACCTGTAACCTTATCAGTACATAAATGTTAGTGAAAGCGTACTAGATATGCAGTATACATAGCTACTACCTGTAAAAAGGTGTATGTCTCGTCTCACTCATGGTCATTGAGCATGAGCATGGTTCCTGATGAACATGCTGTAGAAAAATCTTTTCTACATTTAGGTGACCAAAGCATTTGTATGGGTCCCTTTAAATGGCATGAATGTTTACCTTGTAACGAGATTCGTAAATGAGGGCATGCATGTGCCTAGAAACACCAGTTAGATGATGATTAAAAGAACGAGCATGTAGATGGTTCTCGATGAACATGCTGTATAACAATCTTCTTCACATTAAGTTCACCAAAGCATTTGTCTGATCTCTATAAATGGCATGAATACTGTTTCCAGTTACCTTATACGTGACCTGTAAATGAGGGTATGCATGTGCCTAGGAACACCAGTTATATACTGATTAAAACACTGAATTTCTCTAGTTAAAATCACTTTGGAAATGTTCCTTTACTAGTACTATAAGTTGAAATTAACAACTTCAGATAAGCTTCTACAGTCGCAATCTGTCTTTATTTGTCATCATGTCATTGTTATTTTTCGCTCCTGTTATTTGCTTTGGTTTTTTCAACAGTGTAACACCAAAGGTAAAATTGTAGGTAACTAGCAACGAGACCAACCTTGTTGCAAGATGTAGAAGAGTGTATGCTCATGCACATGACTATCATATCAATTCTATCTCTAATAACAGGTAGGCCTTCAGTTCTTGCAAGTGTTTATTATTTAACTTCACTTGCATAAACTTGTTTAGTTACCAATGCCGAGCTCTTGATCAACATGCGCCTTGAACAGGTGCTATTGTGTCCACACATCACTTTTACAGAGTCTTTCTTGAAGCGAAGTTAGTCTACGTGTCACCATATCAGTGCACCTAGTTCTTGTCGCTGTTGTTATTTTGATATTGCGATTGAATGAACATTTTAGTTACAGTTCTTAAATTAGTTGTGTTCTCTTTATCTGCAGTTTCCTCGAGGCTTCTTAATAATTTTATGTTAGTTGCATAAGTTGGTGTGGGAATCAGATCTTTCCTCTTATGTGTTATCAATAAACTTAGATATATGATATATCACATCTATTCTTGGCAAAATATCAATCATGTATTAGCACTACTGTTACTCCTCCTGTCCCCACCTTCACTGCAAATATGTGGTCTGTTCATGGTGTGGTGAGATGTGGTTTCTCTTTTCAATGGTTAAGAGTCTCATCAGCTCATGCATGAACCAGTAGAGGGGCCCAGGAATGAAGGATAGAGGTGTGCCCTTGGCCCTTTATTCTTCTTCCTGCTAATCTGCATGGGTTTGTGCCATTTGCATTTTCATTTCTGTCAAATAATTACACTGGTGGATAATGTTTATTGGTCATTGTGTTGTTTTTGGTGTTGGATCTTCTTTCTAGTTAATGTGATTCACTTGTGTCTCATATTCTCATTAGGTTCTTTTAGCAGGAGTCCTGTACGTGCCTGTTCATTGATTTAGTTAACTATGAAGCACGGTGTCTAAGTTTTTTCCGTAAAAAGAAATCCTTTCATCTCACTAACAGGGAAAAAGTGTCATTTTGAGTCTCCTTACTATTTTTCTATTTATCGGTAGTCAAGCATTGTCTATGGCTTCTTGTAATTTCTTAATGTGATTGCATCACTTATCATAATCAAGAATTGTTGAGGATTCTACAAACTCTCGTCAGTAATTAAGAATTCCAGGCCTCTTGGTTTGCTAATATCCTGCCATCATGGATGCAATATAATTTGTGGTCATGCAGTGATTCATTTGGCTGTTATTTTTTGTACGACTTTGTTTCCTTAATGATCTTCTGACCACCTCCCCCCTTTCCTCTTATGCATCAGTGATGGTGAAACATTTATCTCTGCTGATGATCTACGGATAAACCTTTGGAATTTAGAAATCAGCAATCAGAGTTTCAACATCGTCGATGTCAAGCCTGCAAACATGGAAGACCTCACTGGTACAGTCTTTTAGCAGTGTTCAAATGCACAAACTCTCTATACCAACATTCATGCTAATTGATGAAACTAAACTTATTCAGCCAGTCTATATGCAAGCTATCTGAAATTGGACATTATTCTTGCAATTATGGGAAATTGAATGAACCGGAAAACCTTGTTGTCTCGTCAGTCTGCAGAAACCATTAATTCTTATTGCTGTATCGTCTTGGTAATGTAGGTTGTGTGCCTTTTTCGGTGGTAAATTGCTTCACAACACTCCATTTTAGGAGGCTGAGAAATGTTTATTAGAGCATTTAATCGTGACAATCTCCTTGTTATTTACATTAGACGGATTATTGCCTTTGTCTACAACCAATTAAAACATACTGCTTATATGTCTCTGCGACAGTATTTCGTTTTTCTTGGCATCATTCAGGTTAATATTTTGGGTTACTTGTTTGAGGATAGAAAAGTTTTTGAGGCTTAACCATGGCTCCTTTTTTGTTGCAGAGGTGATCACATCAGCTGAATTTCATCCTACCCACTGTCATACACTAGCATATAGTAGTTCAAAAGGATCTATCCGCCTTATTGACTTGCGTCAGTCTGCACTGTGTGATAAGCATTCTAAATTGTAAGTGCTTTGGGGCATTCTGCTTTTTTTTTAATTTGATTATAGTTTGGTCTTTCTGCGTCCTGCGATTGTGTATCTTTCCCCAATTACAAGACAGACCTTGGAGACCTTCTGTTACTGTTTTAAAAGATAGAAATTTTGTTTTTTGATAAGACTATTAAGAAATGAGGAAGCAATTACATTTGCTTTATACAGGTTTGAGGAACAGGAAGCACCTGGTACGAGATCATTCTTCACCGAGATAATAGCCTCTATTTCAGATATAAAGTTTGGAAGAGATGGAAGATATATACTAAGTCGTGATTACATGACCCTTAAGGTTTGCTATCCATCCCTCTCCTGCTCTATTATCTACTTTTCCATGGTATTTTAAATTTGAAGACCATTCGAATCCTCAAAATCTACGTTTGCTTTTCATCTGATTCTTCAATTAGCTGCATAATATCTAGTAATTATCACTGCATGAAGGTTATGTACTTATTAACTATCACCATCTTCAGAGGTGAATCTGATGTAACAGGATGTGGTGAAGATACTCAAATAGTTGTGGTCATGTTAAACAATATGTTATAGGGTTTGGTTCCGGTGAGAATGAAAGTTATGGTGAGAAGGGTAAGAAGGGATCTCCACCCTTGGATCTATCCTAATTGAAGAGAAGCACTAGATCAACACTAATGAGATATACTAGATCAATTCCCTTCTAAAGCGCAATTCATGGGTTGTTTTGGGATTGAAAATGATCAAGGGTCCAAATCCCTTCTTACACTTCTCACCTTAACTCCTATTCTCACATGATTCTTCGTCGTATGTTATATGTGTCAATGCATGTGCGATACTTCTTTTGTCACTATCTCAACTCAATGCTGGTTATACAGGTTGTATTCGATTTTTCTGTTATTTTGTATATGATTCCATTTTGCGCAACTTCTTTGTCTATGCTCATGCATTCTAATTTCAGACAATAGTGATTTCAAGTGGTTTCCATTCATATCACCTAGTAGAGATGTTTTTTAGAACAATCATCCCTATGGGGGCTTGGCCATGTGTGATGACTGTTTTAGCAATATGCATTACACAAATGATGCAGGACTAAATTAGGAAAACAAATGATCGTATTTTTATTTACTTTAACGGAAAGCAATCTCTAAACCGAATTATAATTGTAGTCTGGCCTATATGTATGTCCATAACCAATTATAGAGGCCATGTTCCTGATGCGGGGGAAAACACAATTGAATAACATAAACTGAAATGAAGTAAAATAAGCTAAAGATACTTGTGAATTGTGATTACCATCAATTGATAGATATATTTATACTTGTCTGTAAGTAGATGTAGGCAAGGAATATGTGAGGTACGAAAGATATAATGCGCCACAGGTGTGTCACTTTAATATGTAAAAGATGCTATGTGAGCCAAAAAAAAGCTGTTAAATAAACATGTAATAGACAACAAGTACATTATTGTTTTGATTTACTTCTATGTCTGAACGTTTCCTTCAATCAGGTTTTACTGCTCAATGATGGATTTGTTTAATATGGTTAGCTGCAACAAAACTTTTTGGGGATGACTGAATGGATAGATAATTCATCATGTAGGACACTCGACCTTGGCACTATTATCACATTTGAACCAACTGACTAATAGGGCTGTTTACAACCAAGCCCACTTTCATACGAATTCATGATGCTTTTCAGATTTTGATGTGGTTGTGCAACCCCCCCCCCCCCCCCCTTTCTTGAATCATGGCGACTATAGGTGCACTATGTCATGAATGTCCTAGATGCATATCTTGAATCCGTGAAAGTCAGGTTCCAGAAGAATGTTAGGAATTTATGACTATCTATTTCCCTCAATTTTTTTTATACATATCGTCTGTTATATTCCCTTCCTTGGTCAGTTCATCTCGTTAGGATGTGAACCCTCTAAGCTGAGAATTTTTTCATGTGCTGAATGCAATCCTTTATGTGCAATTACTTAGGGTACTCGATGCAGAATTTAAGGAGATCATTGCATCTATCTGGCATCATATTTCATATGACAGAACTCAGAAGACAAGAAAATGTCATTTTCCTTTTGTAAAAAGTCACTTATCACTCATGCTTTGTAAATGCTCTTTATGCAAGCACCTACAATCTCCATTGGAGATCTGTCGATGAAGCTTAGTATTTGGACGATTGACGACATCCCAACATGTCTCTTTCTTGTAGTCTCAACCTCGTAGGTTTTTCCCCACATCTATCCTTGTGAAATTAAATTATAGGCACAGTAACGTAAGATAAAGGCAGCAGACTAGGGGCGGGATTCTGTACTTAGCCTAGATGAAGAGAAGGGATCTTGAGAGTTAACGGATGTGGGTAGGGTTAGTGAGCTAATTAGATCTTTTGAGCCCTAGGATAGACTAGGGGTGTGTAGCTATTCGTACCGTGGTTATGTTTTCTTGTACCTGTTTTTGTTTATATGTTTTGTTTGTTGCTTACTTCCAACTCATTTCCAATTTTTAGCACTGCCTTTTGTATTTTTAGGTCTGCGTTCCCACTCACCCCCCCCCCCCCCCCCCCCCCCCGGGGACCCCGGGGGGACCCTACCTTCGGGTGGATCTACTAGGTTTTTGGGTTTATTAATGTAAAAGATGAAGCTAAGCATCTAGATGTGGATGGTGGTTATCCTCTGATGTGCCATGGAAACACACCATCCAAATTGACAAGAAAGATGTTGTACATCATGATATTTGTAACTCAAATAGTTTCCTCCAAGCTGCATTTCTCACTTCATATACGTACACACAGATTGTATCATAGAAAATACACGTGATTGGCACATTCTAAAAAGATGCATGTCTTGCTTGCCCCTGCCCCTTAGGCCCTTACTGTTTTTTTGTATTTTCTTTCTAATTATATTTATATTCAAATTATGGCACGTGTTTGTGTATTTGCTATTTACTGAAATCCTAGCTGCATTGTGCAGTTATGGGACATCAACATGGACTCTGGTCCAGTCTCAACGTTTCAGGTCCATGAATATTTAAGACCTAAGGTATACCTCCTTTTTTCCAAATTTTTTATTAAATAAAAAATTGCTGCCAATTTTCCTTCAGCACTGAGATCGCTGATGATATACAATTCTATTATTTTCAGCTGTGTGATTTATATGAAAATGATTCTATTTTTGATAAATTTGAGTGCTGTCTGAGTGGTGATGGACAGCGCGTCTCAACTGGTTCTTACAGGTAACATCTTTATCAGATTTATCATAATTCTTGTTGCTACGGGCATCCACTCACTCATCAAATCAATATGATTTCAGCAATTTATTCCGAGTGTTTGGCTGCCATTCGGGCAGTACTGAAGCAACTACCCTGGAAGCTAGCAAGAACCCAATGAGGTGTGTTTCTCTAACCATAGCTGAGGGGTGTAAATGATTCGAGCTTTTAGCGAGCTACTCGAGCTCGAGCTTAATAATTCTCGAACTTGAGTAGCTGTCGAACACAAAATAAAACTCGCTTAACTTAACGAGCCAAGCTTCATACAACAATGTTCCACTCAGCTCCTGCAGAAACTCGATTAAATTTTTCGAGTCGAGCCAAACCGAGCAGTCTCATTCGAGCATACACTTTTTTGAGACAAACAAGCCCATATGTTCATAAATCATTAATCATACCATAAAAAAAAATCGTCGACCTCGAACCAATAAACGAGCTATTTGATCTCGAGTTCGAGCTCGAGCCCTCATCTGAAAAAGTTGTTCGAGCTCGAGCCTGGTATTACTTTTCCGAGCCAGGATTGAATAACCTACTATTTGACTCAGCTAGGTTCGTTTACACCCCTACCTTGGATTTACTTTGAATAAATATTTGGGAAAAGGCAGCTGTGCTTGCTGTGTTCCTGTGTACATGACCCAAAATGACATCGTTTTGTTTTTTTTTCCCTTTATGTGTGCATGTATGGCAGCTGTGCACATTCCCGATATATTATTACAATTCTCTTATATTTTCTCTTACAGATAATTATTCATTTAAATGCAAATTTGGATGACAAATATGTGTTCACCTTGTAGGAGGCAAGTTCAGACCCCCTTAAGGCCAAGATCCCTAAGCAGCATAACCCGAGCGGTTAGACGAGGTCAGCCATCTCTTCTTTCACATTCTATGATCATAACCACATCATATTTTGGTTCTGATAGTTAGGGGCTATGTTTGGCTGAGAGCATCTCCAACAGATTCTCTAAATTAGAGAAAACGGAGATTTTGCTCCAACAGATTTTTTTATACCGTTCTCCAAAATAGAGAAAACAATAGAAAACTCCAAGTTTAGAAAATTCTTTAAATAAAACTTAAAGTGAGGAGAGAGAAATATATATTTTTTTTCATTCCCACCAATGAAATTGAGTTATTATTGTTTTATGTAAATGTTTTTCTATAATAAGTGTATTGTGATGATAAAATTATAGAATATTTTAATAATATAATTAATGTTGAAATCTCTAACATAGGAATCTATTGGAGTTATTTAGAGATTTTAATAACTTTTGGTTCTCTATTATAGAGAAATTATAGAGAATCTGTTGGAGGTGCTCTGATAAGCTAACCGTTGGCCGATAAACTAGTATGTTTGGTAAAAACTAGCTGATAATCTTAGATGACCAAAAAGAATATGTTGAAAAAAAAAATATAACGGGTGTAATTGGAAAACAGTGGGAAAAAAAGCTTGTTGAAATCTACTTGAAGTAGCGTTTCAAAAAGCTATCTTATATTTGACCAAACTGGGTTTTTTTTCCTAAAAACCCAAAAAATAAGCTAGTTTATGTTGCCAAACATGGTCTTACCACCCCTCCCCAAAAAAACCTATGAAATGTTTGCCTTGGCACCAAAAGTTTGGTTATTAGTCTGAATTCTGAAATATTCTAAAGTAAAATAAAATACAAGAATTTACCATTATTTTGTAGTAATCGTTGATGTGCAAAAAGGCATGTGGATTGAAACTTGCCTTGAAAAAATGAAAATTTGAATCTACGTACAGGAGGAGATAGCCCAGGAGTAGATGCAAATGGGAACTCATTCGATTTCACAACGAAGTTGCTCCATCTAGCATGGCATCCGACCGAAAACTCAATTGCTTGTGCTGCTGCAAACAGCTTGTACATGTATTACGCATGAAAACACCAACGTGACGATCACTAACAAATTTTTGATCGCCAAAACCCACCAATCGTATCGCTCAGGTCTCGAGATCCCAAAATCCAAAAAAAAAAAGACGACCTTTTTTTGCAGGTGGCAATTTGCTTTTCTTTTAGTCCCGGTTTTTCTGCTTCACCCTCGATTCGTTTTATTTTAATTTTATTTTTTAACGTTGAAGGACTGTTTTGGTTTTAAATGTTGTTGTTGGGAGGGTTGAAGGGGAGGAGAACCGATGGATGGATGGATGGATGTTTAGCCTTTTTCTTTTAGGTGTAGTATTAGTTTGGGAAGGAGCCTCTGCTGCTAACTTTGCAGGCCATCATCAAGTTTTTACATTTTTACCTGTTTGATACCATTAAAATTTCTCTTTCAAATTCTTTAGACCTAAAATCATTTTAGTTTTTTTCTTTTTTTCTCTGTTTTGTAAAAGCAAATTCTCAAGGGATGTTAGTTTTTATCATTGCATTTTGATCATATATTTGCATTCACTTCGTTTATTTCTTTTGAAATTTGGAATATAAGTTCGTGAATAAAATGATTAGCAATGGGTAGAGATGCACAGCGCCATTCAATCCCAGGGGTCGTTTACCAAAAGTAAGTGCTTATCAAGTTACATTGCCTTACTGGATGAATATGGTAAAGACCAAGAATCTTACCCGGTAAGAGCAACACAAGGACCAAGAGTCTTATACGATAAGTGAGAGCGACGACCCTCACCGGATAAAATGTTACATACGATGTCGTTTTTGTAGGTTAAAATCTTACCCGGTAAGTGAATGATAGTATTAAGTTTTATCGGGTAAGCGTTTAGTAAACGACCCTAAGAAAGAGAATGTCCGGGTTTTTGTAGGTCTTCGGATTGAAAGAGGGGTTGATTGGGTTTTTTCATGCTTGTCCTAAAAATTTCAGCCTGATTTACTTTGATGCTTGGCCTGGACCGGGCTTTGGGCTCATTAGATCCGGTTAGGCTTCTAGCTTGAACTTCTTTAGTTGTGGAAGATTGAGGTTAAATATTGTAAAAAGGCAAGAAATGAAAATTAAGAGGATTCATATGTGAACCATTAAAAAAATTATATTTAAAGATGCATATATGAACATATTCATATATATGCTTCCGAGTAAATTTTTTCAGTGATTCATATGAATCTCTTTAACTTCTCCTTTTTACTACCTCACAACATTTGTTGGGGGATTTGGCCTTTTTAGGTGTAGTTTTAGTTGGAGAAAGTTTTGGGTATCTGTTGGACCAAAAATCTTTAAAATTTCTAGTGGAGATGTTCTAACGAGTCGAGTCAAATTGCAGGTTATTTGAGATTGACTTGAAAAAATATTGCCTTAGCTTGAGCTCGGTCTCGGATTTTTTTTAATCACATTTTGATACTTGTTTATAGGCTTGAATTCGAGATCTGTCGACATACTTATTGGCTTGACCATAATAGTTTTTGTACTTCGATTATATGAGTAATAAACACGTTTAGTTTAAAAAAGTCTATGTTCAAATGGGTCAGCTCATCTCAAAAAATATATTCAAGCTTTTGAACAAGTTGAGTTGAACGTTGGTATTATGAATCTCGACTCGTTAAGTTAAACGGTTTTAGCATGTGTTCAAGATCGACTTGAGTAACTCGTTAAAAGCTCGACTTATTAACACCCTAGGTTCAAATAATAAGATTAAATATCGTGATAAAGTTAAAAAAAAAAAAAAAAGCGAATGCTCATAGGAATTTGGTTTAAAAAATGATTAAAAAGTGAATTTGGTTAGAAATATCAATATATAATTTTACTGATATAGAAAATGGTTTATTCAGTAAGGTTTTAGGAAGAATCTCTATGCAAAAAACCAAGTTTTTTATATCCAAACTTGTCACTCTCAATTAAAAACAACACTCATTTCATCTGTGAAGCAAACTTTCTCACACAAAAACATTTTCGATCTATATAACATATTCATCCACACAAAATAGCTTTACTCATACTCGAAAAACCAACCAAACAACCCCTAAATGAGATTTATTAATATACTGGCAGATCAGTAGGTCAATAATACCCCTAAATAGATGTAGACATTGATGAAGATACTTAAATGATTATTTTGAAAGTTGGTTCCTTAAAATAGAAAAGACAACAAAGTTTGCTCCATTTTAATTCTATTTGTTGGAGTTGGATGTTATTTTTCAGTTATCTACCTTAAAGAACATGTTGGCAATCTATTCTGATAAGGAATTAAATACTCCATCGATGCCAAAATAAATGTTCACAATGAAAATAACAAACAATTTATAAATATATAATTATTACACTGTTTAATTAAGAAAAATACAATTTTACCCTCAATAAAGATGAATTTTCTTCTCCTCATTATTAATGTTGTGTTCTCAAATTGTGAAAGAAAAAAAAGGAAAAAAAATGAAATTATTTTATTATGTTCTTGAGACAGAAAGGAAACAAAAAAAAAGCAATGAAAGAAAATGAATTTTCATGTACTTCAGTGGAAAACAAAGGAAATGAAATATGTCATTTTTACAAAAATACCCCTATTTATTTTATAGTTGAATGTAATTGATTGGTATATGTATAATTTTATAAATTTTTTATTTTCTCCTCCCTCATTTGCAAGGAAAATGAACAACAAAAGGCGAGTAATCAAGTCCGACAACGGGTTTTCCAATCCCCGACATCGTGGTTCGTAGCCACGTGCTCTGATCCTCTGAGCTACAGGCCCCACTCTGTCTTCACTGTATCTGTTTACAGGAGTTCCCTCAAGAAATTGAACATTTGCTCTCCCAGACATTTTTGGGTTAAGAAGATGTCAAAGCGCATTTATCTCTGTAAGAACGACAAGTTCTGAGGTGTGAAGATCTTATGAAAATGGAGCATTTTCGTATAGAAGATGTAAAACAAATTTTAGAAGAAAAATCAAACATTATTTATTCCCTTATTATTCCCTTTTTCTCCTTTAAAAAACTCAGATTTTTTTCCTCTTACTTTCCTTCTCTTTCTTTTTGTCTTTCTTAAAAAAAACGCTATAACACAATTTGTAAGGATATAATGAAATGTAAAAATATAAAGCATAAGGGTGGTGCCTGATTTGTTTGAGTTTGAGCTTTAAAGATCAAAAGTGTTTGGAGGTCTCAGGTTCAAATCCAAGAAGGAATAAAAATCCTTTTGTAAACACGAAAGTTCAAATGCGATTACTCTAGACTACCCGTAAAGCAGGTGGTCGTCCTGAGATTCAGTGACGGATCCAGGAAATTAACGGGGTGGGGACACGTTGGATGAGACTTGGGAGAGGCAAGCATATGGCCATATGGGACTAGAGGAAAACCATGTAAAACGAAAGTAAAAATTGAAAATTTAAGCTAGTCAACAAACGTTTTTGGTGTTTGACTGAGAGTCTTTTCCCTAGTCCTTAAGGGCTAAATCCGTCTCTGTTAAGATTAGTCGGCTCACATAACGACGGGTTGAATATTCAGGTTAATAAAAAATGTAAAAATATACTTTTAAAAAATGAACATTTATTTTAAAATAAATAAAAATAAAAATAATTATTTTAAAATGAATAAAATAAGAATCGACATACGCATATCAAGGATTTGGCAGCATCAATGAAATAGTGGGACCCATCTATTCCTTTTTAGGCAAGCTTCATTCATTTCACCCATTTCCACTCCTCCACTCCAGTGGTGGGTCCCACTTTTGTTCTTCACGCCCCCACAAAACAATGCTTTTGTGGGACCCATAGAAAATTAAGTAAAAGACCGCATGTCCGACAAACATGCCAAAAACCGCTTCATATTAAAACATCGTTTATTTCATTGATTTTGTAATCTTTATATACGTATATCTATACTATATTATAAAATATTTGATAAAAAATTTTAAAAATCATTTTATATGCATGAAGTATTGTATATTGATGTATATTACTTAAACTTAAAGATTACAAATAAATTATGTATAAGTACAACTTATTAACGTTCTATGTTTGAATTCGTGTAACTAACTATGGATAAACATAATCAAATAAAAGATACACATCTCATTTTAAAATATAATTAAGATAATTATCGAGTTCTAACAGAATCATCATCTTTATAAAAAAATTATTGTTAAGATCCTTTTGGGACCATTGCAAGATGCAACGACTGAAGAATCGAAAATAGGATATGAAGGTCAAAAAAATCAGATAAAGAGCTAAAAAACAATATCCTAAAAATTGTGATCTCACAGAAAAATACGATAAGCTGATTTGAAAATCTGGTATGAAACAGTAATCAAATATTCTCGAGAAATAAAATTCTTTCGGGACCAGGTTGATTGGACAATTCGTCAACATAAAGGTAAGGTCAAAGCGTGTCATTTTTTAGTACGGGTCAAGTCGTGTCGGATTTGTTTTACTTGCCTCGCATTTTGTTTATAGTTTATTTTTTGAAATTTTGTAGATAATTAATATATTAAATATGAATGAAAATTATAATAAAAGAACAATATGATTTATTTAAGAACAAATTGTATGAAAAAGTAATATACTTTAACTTGATTATTACTTTAGGTAACATATTTCACAGCAAAACGCTGTGATATGGTAACATTCACGGTGTTTTTGCTCTGAATGTTTTTTTTTACCTTCACAGCGTTTTACTATGAAGTTTCAAGTGTAAAAAAGTGGTCTCACGAAAACAGGCCGTTCTATTGTAAATACGAACTCTCATATACATAATATATATATATACATATCATATACATAAATAATATATATATATATATATATATATATTATATACATAAATCTATACTATATTATAAATATTTGACAAAAACTCTTAAAAAACATTTTTTATACATAAAGTATTGTATATTGATGCATATTATTTAAAATTCAAGATTACAAGTAAATTATGTATAAATACCACTTATTAAAGTTTGATGTTTGAATTTGTATAATTAATTGCAGATAAAATTAAATGAAGGAAAAATATAAAAAATCTAAAATATAATTAGGATAATTATCGAATTCTAACAAAATAATTAATTATTATTTTTATAAGAAAATTATATTATTAAAAATCAAATATAAATTATTTCGTTATTGTACATAAATTAAATTATAATTAAAAATTTTGAATTAAAAAATTACATAAAAAATGCGAAATTTTAAATAGTTAATTTGATATTAACATCGATATATTTTTGTCAAATTTTTTATGATATTTTAGATTTATCTTTTATTTAAAAATAAAAACATCATCGTTTTTACAAAATCATTTAAGACCATATTATAATATTGACTGAGATAAATAATAAAATAAAATATTAAAATTAAAATATATCTCATTGAATACGTGGTTATCAGTTTTTTATTAATTTTCCAAACAAATTTAATATTTTCAATCAACTGGAGGAAGATTATGGGACAAAGCTTAGAAAGACCCAACAAAAATTCCAACTCGAAAGAGACCACTGTTTGATAACACACACAGTTGTGAATGGTGGTCGTCATTTTCACGCAGACTACCCTCCATTGATGATCATCCATTCACACTCATCTTTCCTCGATCCATCCATATTTCTTCATCTCTCTTTCTGATTTTGTGTCAACGAGGTACAGATCCATGGAGATCATCAGCTTTTTTGTTGTTTTTGCTTCGAAGAGCATTAAAAAAGCTTGAATCACTTGTCTTTTCGTCATTGTTGATCTTCTCTCTGATCTCGTCTTAAGACGCCATTGGAGCTCGATTTAGAGAGAGGAAATTGATCGAACGAGTTCGAATTCGAGAAGGAAAAATGCAACGAGATGATTCATCGACGTATTCTACCTCAACGATGAATATGAACCCTAAATTTCCTGATCAGCAAGAGCATCTGAAATGTCCACGATGCGATTCGATCAACACGAAGTTTTGTTACTATAACAACTATAATCTGTCACAGCCTCGCCATTTCTGTAAGAATTGCCGGCGATATTGGACCAAAGGCGGTACGCTTCGTAACATTCCGATCGGCGGCGGAACACGGAAGAACACTAAACGCTCCTTGAACTCAAACAAACGCGGCGGTGCTCATTCTTCTTCTTCTTCCTCCACTTCTCCGGCGGTGCTGGCGCCACCAGTAGCACAACCGAAACCGGAAGTTTCAGGGATGTACGGCCGGTATGGTGATGATCGGATGGACGGAGGCGGTGGAAGTTTCAGCTCGCTGTTGGGATCGCCTCCTGGAGGACAGTTTGCGAAATTATTGATGGATGGTCTGAGTCCGAATCTGGTGGATGGATCCGTTGAAGATGGTTTGATCCGAAATCCATCTGCAGAGGAATTTGAGAGTAATTTCTTGAGGATGAACCATAAAACCAGTAATCAAATTGAAGGTGCAGGAGGAGGAGAATCAAGCTACTATAATCAGAGAGATAATGGATGGCCTGATCTTTCCATTTACACACCAGGTTCGAACTTCCATTAGATCATATATAATCTTCACCCAAATTAATATATATATATATATATATATATATATATATATAGATAGAGAGAGATAGGAAACGATGACTGTTTCCATCATTGTTTTGGTTTTAGTTGGCATGAATCTTGACGTCGTAGTTTGTGAAATCCGAGTGATTTTTGAAGAAGGGGTTGTTTCTTAACCTCTTAATACTTCTATTAAGAAGCAGTATCTGAATCGTTAAGAAGTGAATCTTGTTTGACAAAAAAAAAATTTGAAAATTTGTTTCTCAAACAACAATTATCTATAAAAATTTAGTACTTTAGTTGACAATTGGAGTGTCCTCTTCCCATTGTTTCCTTTTGTAATGTGTCACTATGTGTTCTTGGAGAGAATTTATTTACTTTTTCTATTTATACACAAACGGTTTATTGGATAAAGATCATTTACTAAATGTTTACCGGGTAATTACTTACCGGATGTTATTTACTGTACTCTTGAGTACGGTAAGAACAAGAAAATTTTACTGGGTAAGAGACATTGAAGGACCGATAGATCGTACTCGATAAGTGAAGATAAGGCTCTTACCCGGTAAGCACTTAGTGAGTAAAAGCTTATCAACAATCCATTTTGATGGACAAAAAAGATAACCGATAAGGTACGTGAATGTGGTAACTCTTGGAGGTAAGTACTTACTCCAGTGAGCATTTGGTAAACGATTTCTAAATATTTATTGGGTGTCATTTACCTAACGGAATGAGTATGATAAAGATCAAGAATCATACACAGTAAAATGCATATAAGTGAGGGTGAGTACTCTTACCCGGTTAGCGTTTAGGTGGAAAAATATGCTTCCGAACATCCATTTTGATAGGCCGACAATGTTACCGATAAGGTAAGTACAGGTGGTGACCATTTCCGATAAGTGTTATCATTCTAATGTGGACACTAAATTTGGTATAATGACGAGTAACACACAAATATTTATTTATACCAAATTTTTCACCAATTGGAGAAGATAAAAAGGAATATACCTAGAATATTACATTATGGTGTTACCTGTTGGAGGCTTGCACAAACTTTTTACACCAGTTTTTTATAGATTTGGTGTAAGATACGGTGTTACCCATTGGAGATGAATTGAGTTCGTTCAAGAATCACACTTTAGAATGTATGAACGATCGGTATAATACTTAGATACAAACTTATGTTTTCCTTTTTGATAATCATAAGTGTCGTGACCAATTTGTACATACTTCACCTAATTTTATAGACTATAAATTACACTTAGGGGTTGTTTGTTTACTTTTTAATAGTTCTATTAAAAGATAGTCTCTTAATGGTTATAAAACCATCTGAATGATTTTGTATCATGGGTCTCCCTTAACCATTCAACGCCATAATTTCGTTATAAATAATTACCAGACAATTGTATTTCAATTTGCACTACATCATGATAGCCTCTTAATCATTCTGACTACTTAGGTGGCGTTTGTTTTTTAAGAGGTGCTGAAATTTGAAGTCTGATTTCACTTCTGATTTATAAGAGGTGGTTCTAAAGTCTGAAATCTGGATCAGTAAAATTGTTTGTTTTTACATCTGAAGTCTGAAATCTGAATCAGTCAAACTAATGCAAAAATATAAAAGATAAATAGTTTTTTTTACAAAGGTATAAAATATAAATAGTTTTTGCTAACAAATCTCTTTCAACCCCCAAAATAAGAACCATTTAATAGAGGGCGTTTATTATTAAGAGGTATTAAGTGATATGTTTACCACTTATATTTCAGAGGACAATTAGAGCTTTTAAGCTCTTATTTTATAAATAAAACAAACGTTCTTAACATCCAAACGTCTGAACGAATCAGACTTCAAAGGTATTAAGAGATAATTTTGAAAAAACAAACAGACCCTTAATTATTCTGTACAAAACCATTCAACAACTGACATACACCTCCTTAAAAAATAACGCCCACAAAAATAACTAATATGTTGTTTTCTTGACATTTGAATGAAATCTTCTTTTTATTTGGTCATCTCGACTCAAACTAACGCGCTTTTTTGGAAAAGTGCCACCTTTTTTCCCGTATTGCCCTTTATAGAAATAACATTTATACTATTTAAAAGTAAAGATAAAGTTTGTGTACATTTAATCTTTTAAAACCGTACTTGTGTTATGTGTTGGATTTACTAGGGGTTGTTTGTTTTCTTCTTAATATTTTCATTAAGAGGCAACCTTTGAATTGTTAAGAGGTAAATCTTGTTTGACAAAAAAAAATCTGTCTCTTAATGGTTCTAAAACCCTCTGAATGATTTTGTATCCTGGATATCCCTTAACCATTAAGAGCCCTAATTTCAGTGTACACAATTACCAAACAATTATATTTCGTTTTACACTATATCATGAGAGTCTCATAATCATTCTGACCACTTAATCATTTTGCACCAAACAATTCAGCAATTGCCAAACAACCCCTGATTTGTTTGGTTTGGTTGTTTTTCCCTTATTAACCTCGTCTTTTTTCCCCACCGTGAGTTTTGGTTGTTTTAACCTATTGACCTTGTTTTTTCCCCAGAGTAAGTAATGATCAAATTAGCCATCTTGAATGAACATCTTCATTTTTAACCAACTTTTTTATGGTCGAACCAAAATAGTCAATATTTCGGAACTTACTTTATGAGTCTGGCGAGCCATTTTGCAAGCTGCTGTACCTATTTCGCAGGCCGACACGAAAATTTTGCCACTTAATTCAGAAAACGTATATTTTGAAAGTTGCAATATTGACAATTACGAAATCTTGTCTATTTTGATCAAATTAAAGGGAAAAAATAAGCTAAAAGTTAAAAAATAGTCCAAAATAACGAGTCTAATCCATTTCCCGGTCTTTAAAAATTACACTAAGGATTGTTTTAAAAAAGAAAATGGCAAATTACATGAAAAAATAACAAACGAATTTTCAAAACTTTCATTTTGGTATCTAAGATGTAAAGTTTTAAATATTTAAGTATCTGGTTAACCGATTGAAGGATTAACTGTTTACCATAACCCAATATTATTTGCTCACATGGATTAGTTTTTATGTATTATGGTTTATTAGAATAAAGAGTTATTGCTTCAACCGGTTACCCAGGTACTTAAACTTTACGTCTTATATATCAAAATAGAAGTTCAGAAAATACATTACCAAAAATAAGAATCAAGTTAAAGTACATTACTTTTTTAATGTAATTTACGCATAAGAAAATTAATAATAATAAAGGTTTGAATTTTTGTATATTATATAAAAATATATACCAAGTGATTATATTTTATTTATTATCAATTTTCGTAAAGGTATTTAAATTTATATATCTGTACTATATTATAAAGTATTTGATAAAATTCTTAAAAACTTTTTTTTTATACATGAAGTATTGTATATTGATGTATATTACTTAAAATTCAAAGATTACAAGTAAATTGTATATAAGTACAACTTATTAAAGCTGTATGTTTGAATTCGTGTAACTAACTGCGGATAAACA
>NC_037531.1:19480663-19503380 GCF_001531365.2 Cynara cardunculus var. scolymus | reverse complement strand
AGGAAACTCCATTCTTAATTACTTTCAAGCTTTCTTGAATTTGTTCTATTTCTAATTCATGTTTAAGGTTTCCTTATATCTTTATGATAAATAGGGAACTCCATTCTTAATTACTTTCAAGCTTTCTTGAGTTTGTTCTATTGCTAATTCATGTTTAAGGTTACTTTTAAGTTTCTTGAATTTGTTTTATTGCTAATTCATGTTTGAGGTTTCTTTATATCTTTATGATAAATAGGAAACTCCATTCTTAATTACTTTCATATTAAAAACACTAATAGTTCTGGGTCCTTGTTTTCATCCTTTAAACACAATTTATTTAATGAAATATTTTTGGTATTTGTTAAATATGAATTATACAAATGATTTATATTTTTAAATTTCATTAATTAACAAAATTATTCACGTTTCTGTTTTTTCATACAAAATCTAATATTTCAAGTATACATTTGTGACCTCAATATTTTTCAGTGTTTAATATTTACATTTTCTTAAAATTAAAGTCTTAGAGAGTATATTATATTTTTAATATAAACAATTTATATACAATATTAATTTATGTAATATTTTTTTCATCTTGATATAATAGATGCAATATTTTTCTTAAATATTTTTTTCATCTTGATATAAGCTTTTTTTTTATATTAAAAAAATGTTAAGGCTTATTATCAAAACTTAATCTCAAAGTTTTAATTTAAGAATTTTAGTTTCAGGGATTATGTTTTTTTTGGGTTTTGAACATAAATTGATCAAGTTGAACAAATCTTTTTATGTGGAGAATTTCAACATAAATTGATCAAGTTGAGAATTTGAACATAATTACCTTCAATTGATCAAATTCTTTATTTCTAAATTATGTACATTGTTATGTAATATAAAATATTAAAAAAATCTGGTTTTGATCTTTGAGTTTTTAATTTCCAGTTTGGTTCCAAGATCGAGAGAAGAGAAACTGATAAATGATTATTTCTCCCCCCTCGACCTAACTACTACTCGTAGTTAGGTAGGAGGGGAATGGATAAAAGGGTAGGAGGAAAGGGGGTGTGGGAGTGGTGTGTGGGTTGGTTAGAGGGTAGGAGGTTAGGTTAGGGGTCTAGGTTTATGGAGTAGGTTAGAGGGTAGGAGGAAGGTTAGGGTTAGGGGCGGTTTAGGAGTAGGAGTAGGAGTAGGACCTCGGGTACCTACTTCTAAACCTCCCCTACCCTTCTTCCTACTCCTAAACGGCCCCTAGCCCTAACTACCTCTACTCCTAAAGCCCTAACTACTTACCTACTGTCTACCTATGACTAGCCTGCTCTTATTCTAAGCTTACCATCCTCATCAATCTTTTATCTTTTGCTATTAGAAACATAAATAACAAAGATAAATGGTTGTTTTAAGTGAAAGAAGTAGAAGAGAGGCAAATGATAATTTAGTTAGCAATGGTCTCGAGTGTACTGATAGAGAACAGAAAAGAGCTAGAGAAAATAATCTGCCCAAATATAGTGACCAATACTCTTCTAGAATAATTTAGTAGCCAATTTTTTTTGTAAATGGTGTAATATTTTCTTACCACAACACGGAAAATCTCCAGTGGCCTTGGAGGAATTAAGAAAAAATGTGTACAAATTAATGAGCAAAGCGCATCTCTGAAGTGAAATGATGTGATATAGATTTCAGTCAAGATGAAGAAAGGAATACAGAAGAGTATGACACTGTCTCTTTAAAGCCATAGATTCCTGAAACAGCAGCCATAGATGCTGCTTCCTTGACAACAGCTGCAACCTTTAAAGCCTCTTCACCAACACTGTCTCTTCTATCATCTGGCTTTAAACTTGGTATGGGTTGGACAGGTAAACTCTAATAAAGTTGAATAAGTGAATATGTTAAGTTGAGATGTTTCAATACAAATAATGTATAGGAACACTCACAGAAGAAGATGGTTTTGAAGAAGGCTTTTAAATTTGAGGTAGACTTTTAATAATGGAATTCAGCTTCTCTCTGGAAATTCCCTTATTCATCTGCTGCCATACAACATCAACTCTAGCATTCTTATCAAATTTTAACCAAATCAACTCACTTGAACAGACATGGAAGCATATGAAAAAGGACATCATGCAAAAAATGTTAGATTGAAGACTAGCCTAGACCCTAACCAAAAAGAATTTCCATGTTGGATTTTCATTATATGAAATGGGTATCTCTCAATTTTCAGTTTTATTCTCTAATTTAATGTTATTTTTTGATGAAGGATTATGGAATTGGTGCGTTTGGTGGGGTTTTTGATGGGCATGGAAGGAATGGTCAAATAATGAGAAACAGGTTGCCATCATTGATTGTCAACCAAAGAAATTCCACCATAATCAAGGGCAAAGCGGTAATTGAGCATGATGATGAGTTTGACTCCAAGGATTTCCATATTTGGAAATTGGAAAGATGCCTGTTTTAGTGCCTTCAAAGTCATGGACAAGGAGATCAAGCTTATGGAACATATAGATTTCTCCTACAGTGGTACAACTGCTGTTATTGTCATCAATATAACAAACTCTCATCAAGATTTTGAGCCATCCTGGATGCATCATTAGCTTGTACGGTACAAACTAGCACTGCATCTGGACAGTAGTTTAACTTCCACTTTATCGCCCTGGCATAGTGGGATATTTTTACGGGTCTTAAAAGTGCATTGCTGTGATTCGATGCGAGGCATCATAAGTTACAAAAAACCAACCGGGTGTTGCAGTTCATTATTATTAATGTAACTGTAATTTTTATGATGAAATTTGTTTTATTTTATACTATGCTAAGTATTTGTAAGAAAATTCTGATAAGATTGTGTTGTTTTACAGGGTGAAGATCTGGTCATTGATTCAAGAGCAATTGCTGAAAATGGACTTGACCTCTGATCTGAAACCAAGTGTGCCTTGTAAGTCTTATAACTATTGATAATTAATTGTATTGTACAAATCATTATATAAACTTATTTATTTGATTATTCTCTTGTTTCCAATATCTTGTTTCCACATTTCATATCAATCTTATCTACGGAGGTAAAGTTCTTACAAAATTCAAAAAACATGTGTCCCTAACTTATAGCTTCATGAGGTTATTTGTTGTCATGTTATTACAGTTATTTATAATAATGTTTCCATTTAGGGGACATCTATTATATGTTTATTTGATAAGTTCTAATCGGTCGGATAAGCATGACAAGGTTGTTTTCTATATGCTTCTTTTGTGGTTTTAATTACTCTGTTCCAATGCTTCACGTATATATGTTCCTTGATCACTTAATTTGATTCTTTATATATCTATTGCAAACTATGGAGATATGACTTTGTAGCTTCAACAATCCTTATTCTTTCTTGTACATACTTTTTAAGTTGATGATTTTGGGTGTAGGGGTTGTCCAAGGGCATACCATTTGCTTGTACCAAATCTGAAGCTAAAAGGAACTGTTGTATGTTGCTGTTCATGTTTATGTTTATGTTGTGTAATTGTTTTGGATCGCTTCATGATTCATGTCCTCCTCGAAAATGAAGTTCATGCAATTTGTAAAACACTAACCATGGTCTTGATACAACGTTACTACTGTCTATGCTAATTGTATGCCTACATCTGCAAGAAGTATATATAAACAAA
This sequence comes from Cynara cardunculus var. scolymus, assembly GCF_001531365.2. Lineage (NCBI taxonomy): Eukaryota > Viridiplantae > Streptophyta > Magnoliopsida > Asterales > Asteraceae > Cynara > Cynara cardunculus. The sequence goes on along the minus strand of NC_037531.1, from coordinate 19,499,765 downwards.
GTGCATTCTTTTCAATTTTTTAGAGACACTTATGTCTTATTGTTTTCTTATTTGGTAAGAGGTAGACCAATCTCTTATTTGCCTCTTATTGATTATAAAACAAAGATGTAGTTAGGGTGTGTTTCGTATCCAGATATTGTATAATAAGACAAGACATAAACTAATGTGACATGATTAGGGTTTGTTGTTGTTAGTAGATACTCCCTGTTTTCTGATCATTCTAACTTTTAGATGACAGCAGCTCCTGATGCAACTATCAGCAGTGATAAATCACAGTAACATGAGATATGGGCATATGAAGAAAGTTGTACCATTTCTTAGTCTTCGAAAACCTAAGCTATCTGGTTGTTTAGATGACCAAAAAGAATTTTTTGGCATGCTACTTGCACATTTTTTTTATTGTTATTATCTTGTTTAGATTGATATCTAGGCAGGAGTTGCATTATGTGATTAAAATTGCTTTTGCAGTCCATCTTATACCATGGTTTGAGGTAACATCATTTGAATACAGATGATTCTGAAGATAAGAGATACTCGAGAGGTGTCTGATGATCACGAAGATGAGCAAACAACTTTCATGAGCTCTTACTCTGATGCTCTAAGTAAGAAACTCGAGAGCTCGAATGCACAATACACATGAAGGGCTTTACCAACGTTCTGTTGATGTGATTCTTATGTCAATTGTGTGTCTATATATATATATATATATATGTATGTATGTATGTATGTATGTATATGTATGTAATTACTTGACATGTTTCGCTCGTAATTACTCAATCATGTGAAGTGTAGTGTTATCCAACAAAAAACAAAATAGATTGTTAGAAAGGTTAACAAGTCTTCCTTGGTTTGTTTGTTTGTTCTTGATTGCAGAAACCTGTTATAAAAGCTTATCCGGGTAAATGCTTACCAGGTCATGTGAACTGACAAAATGAATGAATATGGTTTTATTCAAATATGAATGTAATATATTTATTTATCAATTGTTGTTACTAAAACCCTAAATATATCGAGAATTTTGCGGCTTAAAGTTGGGGAATGTTGTTTTGCTAGCTGTTATCTTACTTTTGTTGAACTGAAAGTAATGTTTGGTAATCACTTAATGAGCTTAACAACCATGTATGCCTTATTCACTAAGCAATCCATGTTTGTGGCCGATTTGTATTTTATGAATAAACTATTGAATTAAAGCTTTAAATAGTAAATTTGATACTAATATCGATATATTTGTTCTCATATTTTTATGATAAATATAAATTTATATTTTATTCAAAAATAAAAATATTTTCGCTTTCTCAAAATCACTAAAAACCGTATTATATCGACATAGATAAATAATAAAATGATACGATAAATTTGATATATATATATATTTCTCACTATATTATGCGAGCACCATTCTAGTTAATAATAAAGACTAGTTAATAATAAAGACTGAAATAGCAATTGATTATAAAGCATAGAAATGAAAGACCGTAATTTATAATTCATAGGGACGATAAACCGTAACCACAGGGACTAAAAACGTAATCTATAATGCACGGATCCCACCAGAGCGCCTTCTACTTCTAATAGGCCACGAATTAGACGAGAATCATAGGCGAAAAGCCTGATGGAGCAATGTCGGATGCGGCTAACCTTTGACAACAGTTAGCTTATAGCCATTAAATTCCATACTTTGAAATCCAATGGTGTTTTTCGTAATAGTCAAAGATCCGTTCGTTCCTTTTTATCTGACGGATGCCGGATGGTCAAGGAAAGAAATTACGGATTTGAAATAACAGAAATCGTAACTTTTAACAAACCATAGGGACTAAAAACGTAACTTTCTCTTAGAAAAAGTTTGCTACTCACCTGACCTAAACCGAACCCACTCCACTATCACCGCGAGTGGTGTTCACGCGCCTTTGATTAATCAAAAACACAATACAAACTCTTCTTCATCTTCACCATCCCTTTCAATTGTTTCCTCCTCCTCCTCTTCTTCCAGCTTTGCTCCAACTAAACCTCTATCTCGATCAAGATCAAAGACCTTTCAATTGCATAATTTTGCGTTCAATTTCTCCTTCTCACTACATATATATATGCATACAGTTCAATTTGATCCAGTCTGTTTGATGGAAACCCAAAACGAGTATGATCATGGTACACTACGCAATTGATTGTCGTAATTGAAGAGTTGTTCTCCAACATTTTTCATATATCTCTAGCTTTTGGCGGCGACAAGACTCAACAAGTCAAAAGACAGTTCTGTAAGTTCACAGATTCTATTTGATTCATCTGGACTTGCGTTATCTTTGATCAATTAATTTTGTTTAGGGTTTTAGTTTGTTTGATTGTAAGAAAATTGCTTAAGTTGAGTAAGATTTACCTGGAAATTGATATAAGAACTGTGTTATGGTTGATCAATTTTAAGCAAGCTCCAATTAGGGTTTTTTTTGTTATACGATGATATACTGTTCCTTTTTTGTTTTATAAAAGAATAATTCACTTTGTGTCGATAGCTTTTTGGTGTGTGTGTCTGTGTCACTGATCTGTATATGGAGATAGAATCTCTTTGTTGTGAGGCCGAATGGAACAAATTATAGTATGCTTGACCATTTTCAAGAATAAGATTCATGTTTGGTTCGGGAAGGGATCATGGAATTTTTGAAAAGAATGAGAATCATATCAAGCTAGGGTCCAACCCAAACTGTGATGAAATATATTAAATCAAATATACAAAAGAAGTAGGGTTGTCATCTTTCCCCCATCTGTATAACTTGGTTCCATTGGGTCAAAAATGATAATGTCCAAGTTTCTTGAATCAAATGTGTGTGGAGTGCGAGTTTGTTCAGCTTTGTTACTGATCACATGCTTCTTCTCTTCGTTTAGCTGGATAAAATTTTCGTTTGCACCTGTGGGATAGAGGAAAAGGCCGCACGTGTGGCTAAAATTGTCATGCTGAGCGTTGCTTCCAATTGTTGGGTTAGGGATGAATTCTACAATGGATGACATGAGTTTGATTCAGCAAAGACATCACATGGTGGTCAGGGAACTTGGGGAAGAAATTGATTTGGAAATAGGACATGGGGTTGATGATCCTTCATATGGTCAAAGTCAAACTCCTCTTATTGGCATTCCACTGCAGGAATCTTCAGCTGAGGATCATGATGAGAGCAAAAGTATGGTCATGGTTTCCCAACTTGTCAGTGATGATAACGAATTGTTGAAGTCACAGCCGGCTAAAAGAAAAAAGAAGGTGGTAAAAAGATGGAGAGAGGAGTGGGCCGACACATACAAGTGGGCATATGTTGATGTGAAGGAAGGGACAGCAAGGATATTTTGCTCGATTTGCAGAGAGTATGGTAGGAAACATAGAAGAAACCCTTATGGCAATGAAGGTAGTAGAAATATGCAAATGAGTGCATTGGAAGAACATAACAACAGTTTGCTTCACAAAGAAGCTCTTCGTCTCCAAATGGCATCCAAAGATAAGATCGTTGCTGACAAGCCCATATTTGTAAAAGGTATGTGCTTATCTATTTTAGCAATTGTTCAAACATTGGTGTTCTATTAGGTAATTCTATGATGAAATCAAGCAAATACCTAACTCGAGAATCCAGGACCAGATAGCATTGTGCTGTGGTGCATGTCCCCACATCCATTATCTTTGTACTCTTGTACTTTGTCATAGGAGTCTGTCAAGTGAAAATCCTAATGCAGTGTGGTGCTATATTACTTTTCTACCTATGATTTTCAATTTTATATGCCATACACCTGGAATTTGTACTCTTATATCAATGAATCTAACAGGATTTTTTGCTGTAAACAAAATGCTTCAAATAATCTCAAGATGTCACTCTATTTATCAAAACAGATACCAGATACACTAGCATCTAGCTTAATTACTTTCGCTAGTATGCAACATTTCTTTTCTCATGTGATGGAATGAACAAAAAGTCAATTTACACATATTACATTGAATGTTCCAGCACTTTAAAATACTTGATCTCTGAATGGACACCAAAACTGGATAGTTTTGAAAATACTTGGTCCCTTTGAAGATACTTCAGAAACTGTAACAGGTGAGAACTAAATTTTATTTAGCAACTGAACTTGTTCACAAATTATATGGCCATGCAGTAACACAATAGGACATAAATATGATCTCATCTGTTTTATGCCTAAATTTTTGCCAGTAAGCCAGTGGAAACAAAAACAGTTGATGGTTTCTGTAGATTTTTTCATTTCTGGTTCGGATGGATGACTTAATTCGACGATTTCTTAATGTCATTATTTATGTTCCTACTTTCTACATCTCTCTTCTTGAATCATTTGTTTTAGCCGGTGTATTGATGGTTTAAATCTTGAAACAGCTCTCATGTCTAAAACAGCTGGATCAATTGTAGAAGCTTTACTTAAAAGGGATCCTCATGAGGCTGAATTTATACAATATGTGCAAGAAGTTGTTCATGCTTTAGAAAGAGTTATCTCAAAAAACTCTGGGTGAGTTCTCTCAAGGATTGTTGTATTAATCAGCATTATGTCATTTGAAGCAAAAAATTTATTATTACTGAAATTTGGTATTAGCTCTAAAAGAACGGAATTTTACGATGTTGTAGTTATGTCAACACGATGGAGCGCCTGTTAGAGCCTGAGCGTATGATTATTTTCCGAGTTCCTTGGACTGATGATAGGGGTGAAATGCATGTCAATCGAGGGTTTAGGGTTCATTTTAATCAGACCCTGGGCCCATGTAGGGGAGGCCTTCGTTTCAACCCATCCATGAACTTGAGCATCACCAAATTTCTTGGTTTTCAGCAGGTACCATGCAGTCTATTATATTGTGATATGAACAACCTTTCTGTTACTTGTTTGGTGTCCATGCTGGTATGAATGAGAAGTTCATCAAGAGTTCTGTTTAGGGTTGCAAATTGAGTTGTAAATCTGCTTCCTAAGTAGTTGCATTTATTGCAATCATGATTGTGTTCTTAAGCATGTCAAGAATGTAAACACTTGGACTGAAGATAAATAAGATTTTTGTTTTTATTGACCTAACTTATATCTAGTGTTTGATTTTCCGAGTCTTCCACATTTATCAGGGGAATTTGTCTTATGTCGTGTCAAAATACGGGAAAGGTCATGTTTTGACCATTTGACAATTTATTTCTTTACATTTCACCACACAGACCTTAAAGACTGCATTATCTCCATATAGACTTGGAGGGGCTTCTGGTGGGAGCGATTTTGACCCAAAAGGGAAAAGTGACAATGAGGTATTGTCTTCATATCAATGAATTGAGTTATATGTTGTTCCCAAAAATTTGGTTATGATTCTGTTTGTGAATTGTGCTTGTAGATTATGCAATTCTGCCAGAGTTATATGGATGAGCTGTATCGTTATCTGGGCCCTGACAAAGTATTCAAAACGAAATTTCTTGTTCAGATCCTTCTTTCATCTCAGTTCATCTATATTCAAATTTGTAATCCCTTTGTTTTGTCCTTCCGATTTAACTATTAGGATCTTCCTTCAGAGGAGATGGGTGTTGGCACACGTGAAATGGGTTTTCTCTATGGACAATATAGACGCCTGGCTGGTCATTCTCAGGTGAGGCTGTCATTTGCTACACTTGTAGGCTCCTTTTACAAATTGATGCCATTCACATATCTATGCAATTTTTTTAGTCACAGCTGCCAATCTAAAAACAGGAGTTGTATGGTTAAATCGATAGATGGAAATTTTTATGCAACCGTATTTCTTTTTAGATTGGCATATCAGTTTACACAATGTCTTGTGTGTCATGTGTTGTTAGTCCGTGATTTATCTTTTTTTAATAATCAAGTTTGCATGATTGATTAATGATACTCCCTGCACCCACAGTAAGTGCAACATTTCTGCTACCCGCTGTGTCGTATTAATTGCAATATTTTCCCTTTTGGAGAATTTGGGAACTTAAACGACCTTGTTGTCTCAGATATAATGGTAGAGTTGGGGTTATACATGTTGGTCTGCTTTTACTCAAATTTGACAACTTGAAGTTTCATAAAATATTCAAGTTCAAACATCTTCACCCCATTTTCTTGTGATCTGACGTATATGATTAGAAATCTGAACACTTGATGTTTTGGATCTGAAAAGTATAATGCTGCACTTAACATGTGGCAGAGGGAGTATATCTATCAGCAAGTGACATTCGTTTGATTGTTATTTATGATTTGATACCACCTATATGCAGGGAAGTTTTACCGGGCCAAGGCTTAATTGGTCGGGTTCTAGCCTGCGAACTGAAGCTACTGGCTATGGATTGGTAACTTTACCCCTCTCTCTCTCTCAATGTGCATCTGTGTGTATTTTTGTAGAGGAGCTTTGGAGTAAAAGTATTTACGGAATGTGTCACCTTATCAAGAATTATTGTTTTTTATAGGTTTTCTTTGCACAACTTATACTCGCAGACATGAATAAAGAACTCAAAGGACTAAGGTTTGACACTTCATACATTTCTTTCTTGTAGCATTCTGTCAATAGTTTTTTCTAATGCAATTGATAAATGAGAACTTCTGATGTAAATTGAGAGAGATATTTTATAGTTCTAGGTGGGTTTTGTATAATTGTATATGCATAACCGTTTCTTAAAAGAGCTGATGCTGAAGCTGGGTGTTAGCTTACAGATAAATCTGTCGATAAAAATGATGTCAGTACCTTGTTGATGTAGAGTCGGTATACCCGAGGCAGACCTAGAATTTTTTTCAAGTGGTGGCACCATTTGACTATAAAAAAAGAAGTTATATTATTTTTTCTACAAAATTATCATTTGTCTATTGGTTAGTTCCTTGATTTTTGTATGTGAGGTCCTGTGTTTGACTTTTTTATCCCCAAAAATTTCAGAAACATAATAATCCTGAAAATAAAAGCTAAAAACTAAGAAAATAATACAAACGAAACTCGAAACCAGGCCTGAAAGGGGAGCAAAGACCGTGGAAAGCAACTCTACCAATAGAAACTTGTGTTATTATTTTAGTTTCAAGGAATATACGATTGCACCCAATAAAATGATATGGTGGCATCCTTCACGACCCTACAAATTTTCACACTACGATGGAGGAACGAAGTGGTGGCCTGCGCCATCATATGCACCATAGTGGGTCCGTCCCTGCGGTATACGGAACTAATATTGGGGCGGTTGTGCTGTCTAGGGTTTGGACATGAAAAAAAGTTTTTTCTTTGCATCAAACTGTTTGGTAATTTGTTCATTTTGTTCATCCAGATGCGTGATTAGTGGGTCTGGAAAAATCGCTATGCATGTCTTAGAGAAGCTCATCGCATATGGTGCTCTTCCTATCACGGTGTCAGGTACAAAGACAACTCCATGATTGAATAAGATTTTGCTCAACTCAATATTATGTTGCTAGTGGGTTTGCACCAATTCATGCTAGGTTATAGTGATCATCAGAACTTCCCTTTGAGATGCACTTTCTGGAGTACCACAAATTTTAGAAGTGTGGTTGTATATGGGTGAGTAGCATTAATTTTCTTGGAACCCTTAAATTGACAAGCATTGCCTTATATTTACCGGTGAAAAGACAAAAATGTCCATGGCAATTCAAATAAGAGGGGCAACAATGCCCTTTTTCTTGTTTCTTTTCCTCCTTTATGTTCTCATTTTGGTCCATCTCTTCAATCATTGTGGTTCTTGATTGCCACCAACAACACAAATTCTTATTTCTTCTCCTTTTAATTTCACATACAATCCCTTGAAGCCACCACAACCCTCCCGATAGAACCCAACAAGATTTTACCGAAATTAAAAGAAAAGCATGAATGTAAACAAAATTTTGGTATGCTTTCGAGATGTAACCGTCTCTCCTTTGATGCTCAATATAACCTTAATCAAATATCAGATCAAGCATGACTAATCTATTCTCCTAATCATGCTTGTATAGATTACCATAACTAAAGAAATGACATAATGGCCTTATGCATGGTAGTATGTGATGATGGGTTTGGACCCATATCCGGGGCCTTTCACCCCCTTGTACATTTTGTTAACCAAACCAAAGGAGCCCAGTATATCCCACCTAAGGGTGGGATGTACGTAGAGCTGACCTCTACCCCAAAGAGTAGAAGTAACAACTCGTCCATGATGATAGAAAATGGGATTTGTGAGCTCCTTACAAGCCTAAAATTTTGGGCTACCAATAACTTCCACCATGGCTTTAAGTTGAATTCGAGATTTTAAGTTGGATTTAAAGTTATTGGGCCAGCTTGTTGCTTGGTTTTGGGGTGTTACAGTATAGCGGTTGTTTCCTTGAAGACTTCCCGGCTTGAGTACACGAGAAATGTTCTATAATGACTTGAATGGCATAAATGGGCTAGCTAACTATGTGGGAACCACTTCTGTACGACATGATTTTAATTGCTTACCCTTGCCAGACTTAACACATGGAACATAAGAATTTGACTATATCTTGCATTTGTATGATGTTTTTATTTATAAAATCTAATGTCATTGATGGTAACTGTTATCGATCGCCAAAAAAAATTTACAGATTCAAAGGGGTATTTGGTGGATGAGGATGGATTTGATTTCATGAAACTATCTTTTCTTAGAGACATCAAATCACAACATAGAACTTTAAGGTTTGTGTTTCTTTATATTCCAATTTTTTTACCTTTAACCTCTCCGTTCTTCATTTATTCAAGAAATGGCATCTCCAGAGATTATTCAAAGACTTACGCCCGTTCCAAGTACTATGAGGAAGCAAAGCCTTGGAATGAAAGATGTGATGTCGCTTTTCCTTGTGCTTCATTGAATGAAATCGATCACTCCGATGCCATTAATTTGGTTAATTTGGGATGCCGTATACTTATTGAAGGTAATGATTCCCATTTGTGTTTGCTCCTTTATGTGTTTGGTACACGGGGCAGGACTGGATATAATAGGACAAAAACTTGCTATCCTACGTTTGGTGTGACATTAAGGATGCGTTTGGTACACTGAATAAGACAGAACATGGATCACATTTTCGCGTTTGACAAGACTTTTATGTAGACTAGACATGAATAGGGTGGAACAGGATGGAACAAAGTGGAACTGGTGTGTTCCCAACCCATCCCACCTCATCCCGTGGAACAAGGTGGGAACAAACCTATATTTTACCAATATACCCTTAGAATAAAACTTAATTCTCTTTCTAAAGCATAAAATACGCCTCAATTTTATTTTATCCATTCTTTAAAGAGTAAATTACTTTTTTTGGTTTGGTAAAAATTGCAATTTTCGTCCCAATGGTTTAGAAATTGTGGTTTTCATCCCTATGGTTTGTAATTTATTGTTGTTTTCGTCTTTATGATTTACAATTTATTGTTGTTTCTATCCCTATGATTTACAATTCTTTACTGTTTTGGTCCCTTGTACGTAAAGGTACGAATTAGTTCAAGGACGAAAATAGCAATAAATTGCAAATCATAGGGATGAAATCGCAATTTCTAAACCACTAGGACGAAAATCTAAATTATTAACAAACCACAGGGATGAAAATGGTGTTCTACTTTGTAAATTTTATTTCTTGTATTTTATCCATTTTAAGCTTTCACATTACTATCCTCAGAATATTTTTTATGTATGTTTAATATATTTTGGTTAATTTATGAAATTTATTAAAATATTAGTAATAAAAATATAATATACAAAAGGTATAAAATAGAAATTGAAAATTAATAAAATACATTTTTGGTGTCATTTTAATCATCTTGACTCAAAAATTTTAATAATATATTTTGTTATAAGAAAAATTTATTTTATTATAATTTAATAAACTAATCAAAATATATAAAATACACGAAGAACTCATTAGGGGTAAATTGATCAGTTTACCAGTTCTGTCTTACCAAACGCCGAACAGCTAAAACTAGACTGCCCATGTCAAATTAAAACCTAAAACATTAGCACAATTCTTTCACCTGCCTAGCCAACTCTTGCCCGTCGAGTCCTGTGCTGTCCACTCCAAATGCATATGTCATGATACGGCAAAGATACATATATTTGATCTCATCCTGGTGCCATATTTGTATGTACTTTTTTCAGGTTCGAACATGCCATGTACCCCTGAAGCAGTGAATGTTTTGCGGAAGGCTAATGTTCTCATTGCTCCTTCTATAGCTGCTGGTACAGGAGGGGTATGCCTATCTCTTCGCAACAACAAAATTACTAACGATTAATTTATATTAAAAAACATCGTTCATTTAAACAAAAACCAACTTATGTAGTTTGCTTATTATATTATGACACCGAACAACACAACAACTCCAAGAAAATCACCTTAAACCATATCATGCTAAAGGAAGGAATACAGAGGAACGTCCATACGTTATTTAAGGTTGAATATCTGAAGTTAATTGCAAAAATGAAAAGTTCTGGTAATGTCAGCAAGACCAACATAAACGAAATGAACCCAGTATGTCCCACCTGGAGGTGGGTTGGGTGGGGAAGGAGTAAGATGTACGCAGACCTGGCCTCTAGGGCAACAAGACCAACATACAAAACCAAATGAAAATTTGAAGTTTGGTCGAGAGCAGCGTTCTATTATGGTACCAAACATTTCGTCATACATTGCGACGGTATTACTTACTCAAATCAATATCTTTTTTACTTCCTCCGTCCCAAAATAAGTGTCCAGATTTCTATTTTAGTTTGTCCAAAAATAAGTATCCACTTCTAAAAAATAAGTGCGTACTTTCCCATTCTACCCTTAATTATGAGATGGAGAAGTTAGTTATTCCCTTTTTAGTTAATTAAAAGTGTAATAATTATACTTCTCTAAAATTGTGCGTCTTGTTTTATTGTGGACACTTATTTTGGGACGGAGGGAGTAGTTCACTTTGTTTATCGAAGCTCTCATCTCTCTTGCACGATATTGTTCATGAATTTGCAGGTTGTTGCTGGAGAACTTGAGCTGAAAGAGTGCAATCTGAACTGGGCACCTGAGGACTTTGAATCTAAACTGCAGGTAAGGAACATTCTGTATCCAAAACTAGTAAAGAAAACAAGTTAAAAAAATTGTCATTTTTCCCTGCTCTATGATGATTATGCTATGTTCTATTATCGTCACAATCAAGAAATGCTTGTGATTAGTTTCTCGCCACCTTAGTTTTATGTCCGTAGTGTTTTCTTATCAAGTTGAGGAACCAAAAGATCATTTCTTCGGGTCACTGAAACAGGCTCTTTGCAAAATGCAAAGAAAAGACTGCATTCAGGATCTTCTGTTTCCGACCTCCAAAGCTAGAAAAGGCTTTGTCCAGACTTCTAAATTTGACTCCCACCAACTCCCAGCTACCACATAGAACACTTAGTGACACTGTCCCTTCGAACAGACCTCCCCAGACACTGCATGGCTCAAGGATATACACATATCTACTTTGGAGCTATCAGACCGGCCCTTACCTTCCATGGTAGGAAAGGCCTCCCTGCATTTTCACGCATTGGCATTGAGTATAGTTTGACAACATTGAACGAAATGGCAATAGTGAAGGACTCGAAAAGATAGGCTTGGTACACCAGGCTTACCCTTCTATTAATTCATTCAAATTACTTTTATCTACTCATCAATCAATAGAGGAAAGTTCAAAGGAGAACCATAAATATTTTGATAACCGGTATATATATAGGGTTGGGTTCATGTGAGATCAGCCTATTTTCGTGAGACCACTTTTTTACACTTGAAACTTCACAGCAAAATGCTGTGAAGGTAAAAAAAAAAAAAAACCCGAACCTTAACAGCAAAAACACTGTGAAGGTTACCTTCACAGCGTTTTGCTGTGAAGTTTCAAGTGTAAAAAAGTGGTCTCATAGGTCTCACGAGAACAAGCTGGTCTCACGTGGTCCCAATCTCTCTTTCTCTATATATATATCTCTATATATTTATATATAGAGAGAGAGATGAGTGTTCATTTATTATGATCTGGATATTTAAGGAAGTTGATCATAGTTCATTTATTATCATCAACCTTTTAGGTTAGGAAATAATTGAAATATTTATGGAATTAGATATTCATTAGACTAGATGGACAATTGAGATTGTTTCGCAAAAGGAAGGGACTCTATACCTTCCCCTCGATCAATATACATTTAAAAGCTGTTATTTCCTGCATTACTAGTCCTCGCATATTTTTCCAAGTTGTGGTGTCGTACGCTCTGTAATTCCGTATTCCTTTCAAATGGCAGGAAGCAATGAAACAGACCTACCAAAGGGCTCTTAAAGCAGCGGTCGATTTCGGTTACCAGAAGGAGAGTCCTGAGTAAGATGTTTTGATGTGCATGCTTTAAGTTTTTATAGATATAAACGATAATGCTAACTATTTAAGAGAATATGGAAACGGCCATGTGATTTTACATTAACGGTCAAAAAAAGGTGTGGGGCGACTTTGATTAGAGTTCGAGTTTAGAAATTGCAATTAGTTCGAGTCGAGTTTAGCTTTCAACTACTTGCTAGTTTTGGAGTCGAGTATATCGATACTCAAGCTTTATACCCCTAATTGTTGGGCCAAAGACCCTAATTATATATTCTTGTCTTTATCAGGGCTTTGGTACATGGCGCGGTCATATCTGCATTTCTAACAATAGCCAGCGGTATGTCTGAACAAGGATGTGTGTAGATCACATCGTCTCATGTCAACTCGACTTTCACCTGACCCGACACTTTCTGATAAAACGACATATGCATGATCGTGAATGTTGGTATAAGCTCCTGCCATGGCTTCTGGCTTAATGAACTGCAGAATGCAAATCCTGAGATAAGTTTGGCAACGGAAGGATATTCATGTGTAAACATAGGGAAAAGTTCATTTAAAAATAGTAAATATTTTGAGAATCATGAGAAACCAATTATTCATGATGAATAATATTCAGTCATGTTTATTCATTATGAATAGTTCGTTCTCACGTTTTTCAAAGTAATTATGGTTCTGAACCTGCTCATATATGTATATATACATATATACATATATTATATCTATTGAGAGAGGAGGTTTACTTTGTAAACCATGTTATTTGTACAAACCTCATTCAATCAATCAAGGTTGATTAATCATTTTTATTGTGGAGAGTGTTAATCATGGATATTAGCATCTTCATTATATTAATTTTAAAGAAATACGTGAAACAATTTTCATTAAAATTTCATAACCGTATATGAAACAACTCCATAAAAAAAGTATTATATGAAACAATTTCATAAGATTAAACAATGAAATCGATAGATGAGTGATTTGTACAAATATGGGTAGGGTTTGCATTTGATCTCTCCTTTTCTCTCTCTCTATATATATAGCTTTGCTACATCATTAAGAGGATGAATGCCAAAAGGAAATAAGTTCCTGACCTGTATTATATTTCGAGCTGGACGGGAATAGTTGAACAGCGAACCGAAAGAAATCAAATTATTCTTTGGATAACAGGAGAAATTTTGCATTTTTTTAAACTGTAATATTTATAGACGGCATAAATCATGCACATTCTTCATGTTTAGTAGTGAGGTTTGAATCTGGGTACCAGTAACCGAATACTGTTCGGCAACAAAGCTTTGGCATTTTGCACTTTTTTCATGCGTTTCCATTTTGCCAGTTCCTTACCTTTTTATGAATGTATTGCAAGTTTTTCTTCTTGGGAAGTATATAATATTTAAACTAAACTACAAATTTTACAGATTTGGTTCTTATGGTTTGTCAAAATTAACATTTTTGGTCCCTGTAGTTTTAAAGTTACAAGATAACCATCATGGTTTGTGAAAACGTCCAGATTTTGTTGTTCCCTTTAACAGGTGTTAAAAAATTCCAAAAGACAATTTTTGTATTTTTACTCGTTGAAAAGACAAAAATAGATAAAAGTACAAAATGTTCAGCATTTAACGAAACTTTTTAACAGTCGTTAAAACAAGGGATCAAATTTGAACGTTTTTTAAACCACAATGGTCATCTTGTAATTTAGAAACTTTAGGGACTAAAAGTGTTACTTTTGACAACCATGTGGACCAAATTTGTAGGTTACTCTAATATTTTTAATAACAAATCTATATACCCTTTTTGGACTTGACCATCTGGAAGGCTAGACTCTACCGGTAACTTGGATATCGATGAACCGATGACTCTTTGGTTTGTCTATTTACAATTACGTGCATAAACCTTTGACCATCTGCGATGCGAGGCAAGGCGCGGTTGCTAAACAAGCTCAATAACTTTCATATGCAGCCGAAGTCGAGAGTTCAAAAGAAGAAAACACTAATGGAGTAAGACAACTCCATTTTGATTCGAAAAGTCTTGACCTCTTGGGCACCAAAATTACAGCCGAGATCAGTATATTGGGCAACTTTGTATCACAGATAAAACTAAGTCATCAAGATTATGGCAGCCAAGATGTGTTGTTTTCTGAACCACAAAGTAGCAAATTACTTTTTTTAAGTGGCTCTTGCTGAAGAATGAGCAGATGAGTCTGATTTCTCTGCTAGATAGTGCTCAAGCATGTCATCTTCATCATCTGCAACCAAACCAAAATTATATTCCATCAAACCAAACAAACCCAATATATGCCATCATGAGGCAATATTTGAGAGGGGTATGACGTATGCAGTCTCAAAGAGAGACAGAGAGACGGTTTCCGAGAAGACCCAGATGATATTCCATCAAACCAAACCTGGTATATCTAGGGGTGGAGCCAGAAAAATCACCCTTCTAAATGAGGGCAAAATGCATCTAAATGAAACTAATTTTTGGTTGGTTCCTATTTAGTGTAAAGATCAATCGTTGTAACAAAGTTTTGAATATTTTTTTTTTGTACCCATGTTGACAAGTAATCTAATGATCTTGACGTGGATACCCATTAAAGAAATATTAAGGAAAGAGTTACGATGAAGTGGAAAAAGATTTGACATTCACGTCATCAAATGTTACATTAAATATAAATTTTCAAACTTCTTTTCATTGATGGAGAAATTTTGGAACTTTGTCATTAAATAGAAAATTTCGAAACCGTCACTTATTTGAGAAAAAGAAAAGCTATTTGTTACAGCAAATATAAACTGAAACAGACTTCGTTAGAATTTTAATATGTATAAATACTATACCAATAGAAATATATATATATATATATATATATATATATATATATATATATATATATATATATATACATAGGTGGAGGTTCAAACGAGAACCCCTGTGATTTACGAGAACGTGAGAACAATCTAATAACCTCAAACTTTTTTAATTAATAAATTAACTTATATTAAATATAAATAAATTAGTAAGGGCAGTAATGTAATTAAGTAATTTTTATAATTTTTATTTTATTTTAATTAGTCATAATTATCCCTTTTTTTCATGCACGTTCGTTTCCACTCTCTTCTCTCCCCTTGTGATAATTGTGTGATTATGTAACCATAACTTATCAAAACCATGATCAATCAAGTGTAACCATAACCTATCGAAACCATGAGTAATCGTTGTGATAAATGTGTGATTGTCTAACCCTAACCGATCGAAACCATGATCAAATCGAGTGCGCTGTTATGATAGTGATATCACATGATTATCACACTCATATCACACCAAATCGGTAGTCGATTTTCTAAGTTAACCCTAGCCGAACGGAATCATTGTGATAATTGTGTGATAATCACATGATTATCACAACCACATCACACCCAAATAACACCAAATCGTGTTGATATAAGCGATAATGTGATAATTGTGTGATAATCACATGATTATCACACCCATATCACATGATTAACCGTTTATTAGATAATCACGATCGTGTAATCGTGTTAAAAGATTTTATGATATCATTTCCATTATTACCCTTTTAATTTTAATATTTTTTGAATCTTTTTAAATTTCAATTTTAATTTTAAAAATCTTTTAATTTTATTTTTTATCACAACATGGGGTTATTGGGTTGTTCTTGCATTCTCGTAAATCACAGAGGTTCTACTGTATTAATAATTGGTGGGCTCTTAAGACAATTTATAAACAAAGAGGGTGGAGGTGTGTAGTCTTGTAAAAAACCTACTTTACCTATATATTATGAGTTTGTGATTCCAGGGTGTGCCTAAGATGCCTCTGGGCATGTGCTGGCTCCACCAGAGGGTATATATGCCAACAGAAGGTAAGATCTGAAAGGGGTAGGATGTACGCATACCTTATCTCTGTTTCAAGAGACAGGTGTCTTTTTTTCGAGAACCCTCGGATATCATATATATGAACAGGCATAGGGGGGGGGGGACAGAGGACACAAAAGCACGATAATAACCTTCAAAGTCTTCCTCATCATCAAAATCGAAGTCTTCATCTTCTTCATCAGATCCATCCTCGATTGGTACTGCACCTTTCTGCTAAGAATACCAAGTCAAACAAAAGGAGTGTTGAAGATTCGAATTGCTGAATCCGAATCAACTATTCTTGAACTAACTGAATTACACACAAAAACATGACCAACTCATATGTAACCATGCCCACAGTTCAGATCAGGAGTGGATTTCAGAAGGGAGGGATGCCCATGCTACCGTTCTACCGTCCCAACATAGTGGAAACTTTTTTAGCAGTCTTAAAAGGCGCACCCTCTTTAATTTGATGTGTGCTCCCCTAAGTTAACAAAAAGTGGTTGTAGCCTACTGATAGTGCCATTGCATGTGGCATTACAGGTTACAAATATGAATCCTTTTGGCTTTCTTTTATTTTTTTTGGTGCCAGCAGCAGAAAGAAAAAAACCACTTGGCTAATTGGCTGTTGCAAAAAACCATTTGTAAGTCTTTCCTAATGAAACCACACTTTTATAATTAATTTGTGTTTTATTTATTTTATGCAAATTACTCCCTGCGTCCCAAAATAAATGTCCACAATGAAAAAATGCACACGGTTTTAGAAATATGCAAATATTACACTTTTGAGTTAACTAAATGACAGTATTACCCTTAATAACATGGAGATAAATTTTCTCTCTCTCATAATTAAGGGTAGAATGGGAAAGTAGACACTTAATGAAAGTTGACACTTATTTCAGGAGAGACTAAAATAGAAACGTGGACACTAATTTTGGGATGGAGGGAGTATATTGTACCCCCACTTGGAAAGTATTCTGAATTCGCCTCTGGTTTAGATGCATCCTTAAACCTTTCATGGTCATAGTTGTAAGCATCTTTTTATCTACCTCAAAGCTAGTGTTTTGACATGCAATTTATTTCATCGTAGCTTGTCCCATGTTTATTATAGATATTGTACTTCAACCAGTTACATACTCGAGCCTTTTTCCCAAATTATTTGTTCTGCCAATCTTGAAAACATAGCCACACTGAACCAACTTAGATCTAAAATCTAGAAAGCATTCAGAATGTATTCCAAGAATTGGTACCAAGATCAAAAATAAGTTTAATGTCTACAAAATAAAATTTAAGACTATAAGGGGACGTTTGGTTTGATGGAATGGTATTGAGGGATTTGGATTTTGTGGAACGATTTGGAATTGGAATCTTTGGTTTGTAAGATTTGGAATGGCGTTGAATTCCATTTTTTATAAATAATTAAATTGCCGCTTTATTAATTGGTTATTACAAAAATAATGTTTTTAAAACATCATTGCACATAAATCCTACACAATCCCCTGAAATACCAAGGACCCCGTGGAATTACAAATCCAGGAAATCCTTCAAACCTAACATGGGATTTGAATGGAATTTAATACCAAATCCAATCCAATTTTGCAAACCAAACGGGGCCTATGAATGCGTAAAAACCTCAAGGTCCCATTTAGTTTTGCAAGATTGGATAAGATTTGGAGGGATTTAGAATTCAATTCCATTCCAATCCCATGTTTGGTTTGAAGGATTGTTTGGATTTGGAATCCCGGGATTTAGAAATTCCATGGGGGTAGTTGGTATGTCGCAGGATTTCACCGGATTTGTTTGTAATAATGTTTTAAAATATGTTAAAAACACTTATTTTGTAATTCAATTACTGAAAAGGTAATTTAATTATTTTTATAATTTGTTCTTTAAATTATTTATAAGGAATGGAATTGATCCTACAAACCAAACACACCAACATTCCAAATCCTTCCACGAAATCCGAATCCCTCATAAATATTCCATCAAACCAAACGGGCCCTAAGGAAATAGAAATGGAAAACTTACCACAGAAGAAGCTCTGCCACTTTCAAACCACTGTCTGCCAGAGAGTTTCTTCTCTTTGGTTGTTGCAAGTGCCGATTCCGGCATCAGCCTGGAAGTAGAGAAGGAAAGTAAGCATCCAAGACTAACCTAACCTGATGAAAGAATTAGCCACTCTCCCCTTTGACATGGAATGCTGCAGTTACCAAGTAAATCAATCAAACCGACACAGTAAATCCTACTCCTAAGTAGGGTCCTGGGGGTGAAATGTAAGCAGACCTGACCTCTACGTCGTGAAAGAGTAGAGCGACTATTTCCGTGAAGACATTACCAAGTAAATCTGTGTGTACTATAACTTGCATATGCAAGATAAAAAACCATCTCGAGACACCTTTCTACTGAAATCCATTGAGACCACATTTCTACGAGAAAGTTTTCAAGTGTTTGTATCATAAATCAGAAAATGTTAGATATGACAACACTATGAGATGAGTGACCGGCGATGGAGAATATGAAATTCTGGAAAATAATAGTATCAGTTATCTTATGGAACTCACTTGGCTCTTTGAAGTGCCAATTCTGCTTCAAATCTCTCTCTCCATGCCAAAAAAGTATCAACGGTGACAGGTTCTCCATGTGGCACAATTACCTAAACACAAGGCCCAATACATCCATTCATCAAGTCTAAGAATCATATATATATATATATAGAGAGAGAGAGAGAGAGAGTGTGTGTGTGTGTGTGTGTCTATGTGAGGTTCAAGGGAAAACCCCCCAGAAAATGAAAAACTAAGGAATACCCTCATAACCGTTCATCTGTACGATATGCACATGTGCATACAAGTAATTAGAGATGCTTCCGGGTTTCTATGCACACTTGTGCATACTGAAAAAATTACTTACAAATTACTTGTATGCACATGTGCATAATGCAGTCACCAAAACTGTATAAGACAGTGTTCGGACC
>NC_037531.1:19454556-19478963 GCF_001531365.2 Cynara cardunculus var. scolymus | reverse complement strand
GTCTATATAGATTGAGAAGGTCTTTGTTTGGGAGGGTTTTTTCATAGATGAAAGATGCGTGTTTTTCAGTTGGGAGGGACAAATTGGAAAAAAAATTTGGCTTTTTGCATAAAGCTCTCCCCTATAGGCTTACTGAATAAGTCAGTTTCTATATCATTAAGTCACTACCAAACAGTATGTATAGCTGGCCAAATAAGCTGCTAACAAACAGGCCCTAATAATCATGCGCTTTTATTAAACTATGTCCTTAGTCAAACATTGTCTTCATTTTGGGAGGAAAGGATATATCTCACTGAGAAGAAATTATAGATTCTACTGAATTCATGGAAAAAATCATACTTCATCCTTCTCTGCTGTCTCCTCTTCATCATCATCATCATCAGCGTCTTGAGCAAATATTTCAGAAAGCCAATCCTTAGCTGAGCTAACTAGAGTGTAGATCATAGACATGCCAAGATTCTCCAATGCCTGCAAATATCTCAAATAGCTGCATGAGGTACGTAACTACATGTGTGCAGAAGAGGATGCATGACTACATTATAGGATAAGTAAATACTAAATGCATGTTATATTTCTTAGGGTGCGTTTGGTATCAGACAGGATAGGTCAAAACAGAACAGGAAAGAATAGTTGTTCAGCGTTTGGTAAGACATAACTGGACAGGTCATAACAACAGATAAAATGACCAATTTACCCCTAATGAGTTGTTTATATATTTTGATTAATTTATGTAATTTTATTAAATTATATTTAAAAAATTATTTTTTATAACAAAATACATCATTAGACAGTTTTTGTCAAGACGATTAAAATGACACCAAAATAAAATGTTTATGTAGTTTCCAATTTTTTATACTTCTTCGATATTATTTTTTATTATTAATATTTAATAAATTACATATATTAATCAAAATATAGAAACAATATAAAAATAATATTTTGAGGACAGTAAACTGAAAGTTTAAAGAGCATAAAATACGATGAATAAAATGTAAAGAGGGAGGTCTATTTGATGTTTTAGAAGAGAATTAAATTTTATTTTGATGTTATATTGGTAAAAACATAGGTTTGTTCCCCTTGTTCTACCTTGTTCCATGGGGCGGGGGTGGAACACACCTGTTCCACCTAAAAGGCCTACCAAATGTTGAATAGTGATCCATGTTTTATTATGTTTTGTCCTATCCTATCCAGTGTACCAAACACACCCTTAAAGAAAGAACCATCATTTTATCTGCAAGTTACTTTGATGAATCATAAATCATGGTACTATATTATTCTACTTATTTTGAAGCAACTATCGGGTTATAAAGTTCTGAACTATGTTGATCTACTAAGATGAGGTACTGCTAATCAAAATCATTAGTTATTCAGCAATACAGACTTTGTTGCAACATAGTTGATCTAGGCTAAAAGAGAACGATGGGAAATCATAAATCAAAAGCAATTGCCAATGTCTCGTTATGTGCAAATAGAATGATATGCAATAAAATGTTATGGTGCTAACAATCTCTTTTACCTCTTGTTCAAGCTTTTCTTTCAAAATTTTGAGATCCGAGGTGTGAATTCCTCTTATACTGAAACATAGCCATAAGAAAGGACGGATTACACAAGAGTTATAAAATTTAGAGTTCATCATCAAAACTCAGTGTGCCAAGTATGGCACCAGCACCCAAATAAATCATGTGATAGTTGAGCATATAAAGTTGGCTGATTATAGCACATATGGGGAGGTTCAGGGGAAAACTCCCTAAAAAATGAAAAACTAAGGAACACCCTGGTAACCATTCAGCAAAGACAGTATGCACATGTGCATAAAGTAATTGAAGTTGTTTCTTGGTTTTTATGCATGTGTGTATGTTATGCACATGTGCATACCCGACAAATTGCTTACAAGTTACTTGTATGCACGTGTGCATACCGGCCAGATGAACGATTACCGGGGTGTTACTCAGTTTTTCATTTTTTTGCGGTTTTCCCCTGAACCTGACCCATAGCAGGTATATCTGTATATGAATAACAGAGGAAGGGGGAAAACAGATAGCTAACAGAAATTATTGCATGTTAAGAAATGAAAAATGTGGTAAACAATACAAAAAGGAGAAGCTGGACAGTGAGCAGCCATCATGGATAAACGTAACAATAGATAATGTATTATCTCCGCCAATGATAAGGAATATGGATTTATAGAAAGATATAGAATCAATAAAGATGTAGTCAGCCACCTTTTCACATTCAGAAGTGGTACTTCATCTGGATATTTTTCTGTATGCGAGAAAATTAACCCCAATTGAACTGCAACAAAATTTAGCAACAACTAATATTTTAAAGAAATGTAACATCCTCAAGCAATAATCTTACAAAAAGATGCCTGATAAAAACCTGGTGTGGTAGAATATTCATCGGTCTCATCATCCTGCTAGAAATAAATTAACATACTTAGTACTGGTACTGGTAAAAAAGCATGATCGACAATGCTGGGATCAAAACATACAGTGCATGCATCTTAGAAGCACCACATGCAATAATAGTATTAGCAATTATCTTTTCTTGGAAGATCGTTTGACTTGTTCTATTAACGGGTTTATTGGAGTATGACATTCATAACATGATATCCTAACACCACCAAGGAGGAACAAAGAGGTGGCCCACGCCACCATATCCAATACACTGAGTCCATCCCCGATCAAACAGCCAGTAGCCTTATTTATGTGAGATAGAGCTTTCATAACAAGGAAAAAAATTAAGTAATCAACGATTCAAACGGCATGAAATTGGCTACCTGGGGAGATAAAGTAATTTGGAAACATCGATTTGAAGTGTTCAATCCACTTTCACTGGGGTGAATTTCTGGCAAATACATCAATCACA
This sequence comes from Cynara cardunculus var. scolymus, assembly GCF_001531365.2. Classification (NCBI taxonomy): domain Eukaryota; kingdom Viridiplantae; phylum Streptophyta; class Magnoliopsida; order Asterales; family Asteraceae; genus Cynara; species Cynara cardunculus. Next base: position 19,476,095 of record NC_037531.1, on the reverse strand, counting down.
CAAAAAAACTTGTCATAAGTTTGACTGGTGAAGTTAAAATCTAAAAAGAGCAAAATGCATGTCAAGTATTATTGACTGTGCGAACCTTCAAGCTCGTCCATGAGGATGGCTTCTAAAGCTTCTATTTCCATCTCCTGCTCCTGCACATGGTCTGTTGTGAACATTTCAGTAAACAGATATTCTATATCTTTATCCTGTTCTTTGGCCAATTGGAATTCATGCTAACCAGGGGACATGAGCCTTTACACTGTTTACTTATGCAGTAAGATTGGTTAACAATGATTATTCCGCATTCAAGATAACTTAAACTGCATCCTTATTATCATGGATTCATCACACTTAGGAGTCATTTACCAAATGCTTATTGGATAAGCGTTTACCGGCAAGAGACATTACCCCCATTTACCTTATCATGTAACATTCTCGGTTATCAAAATGTATTGTTGGTAAGCGTCTTAAACCCGGTAAGTGCTTACCGGGTAAGAGTTTTTTCCCTCACTTACCGGGTAAGACTCTCGGTCCTTGTTATCCCTCTTACTGGGTAAGATTCTCGGTCCTTTTCATTCTCAATCAGTAAGGTAAGTGGCATTAATAAGCACTTACCCGGTAAGTGTTTAGTGAACAGCCCCTTAATCTAGTCCATGAGCTCACTGGACTATCCCATTTCAAATACGACTACACATCACACAAAATTAAGTTCATGGTGTACTTTGCACAAAACAGCCAATGAGAATATGCATTTACATGTTTAAGGGTCTATAGACCAGTTTATGCATCATATCGCCTGCTCTCTTCTCTGGCGGCTTGGTTTTTACGCAATTAAGTGAATGGTATCAAGACCTTTTGCTATCATTCAAAATCATTCCATGAAATTTCTAGCAAAATTAACAGAGAATAAGTATCCAATCACGATAACAAGAAGCCTAAACAATCTGGAATCATTTACAAAAGAATTCATCTAACCTAGTCGAATAAACACATAAATTCAACTACCACATATCAAAAATCTCCCAAATCAGCTCCACTTTACTTCAATTTCGATCGCAAGGTACACCAATTCACACACACAATCAACAACAACAACAAAAGCTAACATCCTACTTTCTAATAAACCAACTAACAACACATATCAACTGCGAATAGAATTCATACTGTTTTCCAATCCAAAACATTCAGTCTTCACAGTAATTCGTATAGAATTTGAGAACGATTCATCCTGAAGTATTTACCTGTCATTTCTGCGGTTGTACTTTATCCTCCAAAGCTTGTACCGTGCTCTTCCGATTCAATGGCGACCAAACTCACAGTCTCTCCGTCAATCGCTCTTTGAAGACCTAATGAAGAAAAACAGTATGACGTTGGTTTTATTCATGTGTTTCACTCCTCACTGTAGTTATTGTACAACCTCGTCGCATCACCGTCACCGTCACCGTCACTGCAGTAAAAAGAGTATTCAAATTACCTCCCACAAACTTTCAAATAATTACAAAATAGACCTTTTGGTTTTGTAATTGCTCTTCTTTCTATCAAATGGAATCTTTTTTACATTTTGATTGGAAAAAAAAAGGCAATTATAAAATAAAAAGGTCTATTTTGTAATTAGTTAAAAGTTCATGAGAGGTAACAAAAATATATTAAAAAAAAGTCTTGGTCCCACCATGATACGGTTTTTCTTTTTTTTCCAGGTAATATTGCTTTGTGAAAAATGTTTCAAAAATTCAAATTTTAAATTTTAAATCCGGTTTTGATGACCACTCCAGAGTTAAATTCAGACTTGCAACTCTGAATTTTCCCAGAGTTATGTTATAAGTATAGAGGTCACCCCAGAGTTAAATTCAGACTTACAACTCTGAATTTTCCCAGAGTTATGTTGCAAGTTTGGATGCCACTCCAGAGTTAAATTCAGACTTACAACTCTGAATTTTCTCAGAGTTATGTTGTAAGTCTGGAGGCCACTACAGAGTTAAATTCATACTTAAATTCAGTTATTAAACATCTCACTTGAGCAAACCCCAAATTACCAATTTTATTAAATCCCCAATAAAATGTAATTTATTGATTATTGAGACTAAAATTGATCTTAATTATTCTAAAAGTTTTGTCAAAGCAATCGGGGTCAAGAATGAAAAATCTGAAAATGTTGCTAAAACGACTAAGTCTGGAGGAAGACCAGAGGCGAAGAATTGGTCCAGAGGCAGGCGATGGACCAGAGGCTGCTGAAATGACTAAGTCTGGAAAAAGTCCAGAGGCGATGAATTGGTCCAGAGGCAGGCGATGGACCAGAGGCTGCTGAAATGACTAAGTCTGGAAGAAGTCCAGAGGCGATGAATTGGTCCAGAGGCAGGCGATGGACCAGAGACTACTAAAATGGCTAAGTCTGAAAGAATACCAGAGGCGATGAAAATGGACCAGAGGCGATAAAATGGTCCAGAGGCGATGAAAATGGACCAGAGGCGATGCATTGGTCCAGAGGCGATGAAAATGGACTAGAGGCGATGAAAATGGACCAACCCTTCGAAACACACAGAATTGGACATAACATTAATTAACCTCAAAATATGGGATATTAATTTTCTAGAAAACTTCGAAATATTCGTTCTATTTTAGTGATAAAACCACCCAAAACACAATTCCAAACCGGATATAACGGAGTTTTTACTTACAACCCGAATTATGTAGCAAAAGAATACGGGACAATACTATATATAAGCTACACATACTACAACTATGAGATACGGTAATAAGCTACTATTTACCCAAAAGCAAGATCGATATCTTCAAGTTCCCCGATAAATCTTCAAGCCAAACAACGGGTTCTTTCTTTTTGTCCGTCTTCTTTCCTGAGAGAGGTTGCCACTTAAATGGTAAGACAACGCTTAGTGAGTTAAATAGTTAAGTATTACATATCAATATCGCACATGTTCATAAACATACATAATAAACTCTTATCAATAAAATAGTTCAAGACATCATCCAGATGTAAACCGAGACTTACAAGGAACCGAGTGAACAATTACGTACCGGATGCTAAGATCACAGGATTCCATATTCAAATCACCATAGTATACCATACCATTGATGCTCAATACAACAAGGAGACAGGATCAACAACCAAATATATTCAGCAACGTTAGAATACCAATAAATATCAAGAACCAAGAGATCGAATCGGTATACATAACGAGGACAGTGCATCACCCCGTCCTTCACCTCGCACCGCCCACCTTCCTCTACCGGGTATGTGCCAAGGTTCCCTACTCATTGCTCTTCCTCCTCTTCGAGCAATGAGTATTCACAACCGTAGAAAGTCTCACCCGTCCAACCCGGGATCTTGACTTCGCCATAAACTTCCGGTGTACTACACGAAATAGTACCCGTACTATGGCGTACAATTCAAGGAACAAAACAACGAGTCCGGATCCATAAAGCAAACCGATGTACCGAGATAGTAATAAGGAATCGACTCAAGAGACGGAATCAAAGACAAATCAAGATCGTGTGACTTCATTCAAAACCAAAAACATTCATATGAAAATATATATGTTCAGATCAATATGTAACAATTAACTATATAACTCACCGGACAACCGTACAATACCGAAAAGCTCCGAAAGAGCTTACAAAGCAAGTCCAATCTACCAAACTTATATTGCTTCCAAATTATCAAAACATGTCTTAATTACCCCTGGAGTAAATGTACAAAATCTCATAAGTAACCAATATAAGAAATTCATGATATACACATATCTTATTTGAACATTTTACCTAAATTTCTATGTACATCTGCTGCATGCAGAACTGTTTTGCCCATTTTAAGCTCGAATTCATGCTTTGATCATAAAATAAGAAATAAACTAGACTAAAATATCTAACTAAGAAAATTGGTCTCACCTCATTATTTTATACAGTTTTTCAAAGTCTGCACACTTTCAATGCATTCAAAAGTCGAAATTCTCATTTTCATACATTTTTCTCAAACCATTTCAATTCCAAACCATTCCAACTTCTGAATCTCAACTTAATATAACATATTTGACATAAACAACCAAAATCCAACATTTATTTTATCATTTATATTATCTCCCAAATCATTGACTTAATCAAGTCAAAGTTCATATGATGAACTTGCATAAATCTCGATAATCTCTTAAATCTAATGACCATTTCATGCCATAGACACTAAAATGCACTCATTTTATACACTTAAGATCAAACTCATATGAAACCCTAACTCTAACTCAACATGCAATCCATATAACAAGAATGTCAACCAAGAACAAGTGCAAAGAATGAATTATACCTTATTTGATGATCAAATACTCCAAAGATCTTGTAGTTCTTATTTGATTTGAGTTTAATCGAGCCTATGTGTGTGAAAATCTCACATCTAGTGTGTATGTGAGTTCTGGACTTAGATGACATGAAAAATGGGCCCAAAATTCAATTTATAATGCTAAAACTCGAGTTGGGCCGGGTTGGCCCGGCTAGGTACCAATTTTGACTATCAACACTTAAAATATTCATAACTTTTCGCTCGAACCTCCGTTTTCTATGAGGTTTTCGCCTACACGTTCATAAAGAGAAAATCTATAACATCCAACAAAAATATTCCAGAAAAAATCTCCCAAAAAATCCGTTTTACGTATCTATTTGATGTGATATTTTCCAAATCCTCTAATATATTCTTAAGAAATAAAATTCTAAAACTTCAGACCCAAACTCCCACTAAATCATAAGTTCTATTTAACTCAATAATTAAATATACTATGCAAATAATTGGGCATATTAGAAATTGGATGTTACAAGTTAAACCACGAAAACATGAACATAAACGTGTAGAGGGACAAATGTCACTCTTATTTGAACCGTAAGTGAAAATTGTGTCTAGATACATGTTTAATCGGAAAAAATCAATAATCGTCGCACAGAAACATGACACATGTCCTCAAAATTACTTATTTATTAGGTATATAGATGTAGATATGTATGTGTTATTATAAAATTATTTGTATGCGAAAATTACTCAACAACATTTTATAATATCTAATCATTTTAACAGTTTTGTTCAGTCCTATTCAAGTCATACCAAGTGCAAGATAAACAACAGTCCCGTCCTATTCAATCCAGTTTTGTCCCTTCTTGTACGTGGCATATATGTGCGTGTGTGTGTACAAGGCACATGCATTTCAAAACTGGTTCCAATGCCGGGGAAAAAAACCCGGTATGGGTTTTAAACGACCGTTGCCTCGTTTTTTAATTTTAAATTTTATCGTCTCACTCTCCTAATTTAACACTTCTTAAATAGATTATCGACAATTATATCAGATGAAGTTAATTACTAGCATTACAACTTTAGATTATAAAAGCATCAAAGTGTAGACTTAGGATTATGTAAGACAATATTGTTTTCATGAGACACGATTTTTACACTTGAAACACCACAACAAAACACTGTGAAGATAATCTTCACAATGTTTTTGCTATGAAGATTCGGCTTTTTTACCTTTATAACATTTTGTTGTGAAGCTTCAAGTATAAAAATCATGTCTCACGAAAACAACTTTGTCTCACGTGAACCCAACCCTAAAAGTGTATATACAGTATTAGAAACATTCAATCTTCAATTACAGAAAAAATAAAATTCATGTTGGTTTTGAAATATTATATTTTTAGCGTTAGTTGGGTTTTAAAATTCTGGAGCATATCTTCAACAGATTCTCTAAATTTAATAATTAAAAGTTAAAATTTTCAAAGACAGATAACTTCAATCTCTAACGACTTATCTATTTTGAAAACTAAAATGGTACTCGTACAATGCATTGAGACATGTCTTGATTTCAATGTATCGTTTTATAATTTATTTATGCTGATATAATACGGTTTTGAGAAAGCAACAATGTTTTTATTTTTGAATAAAATATAAATTTTAAAATATCAAGAAATTCTAAAAATAATAAATGGATATCAGTATCAAACTAACTATTTAAAAAGTTATTGTTTTGTGCAATTTCTTTGATTCAAAATTGTATTATAATTTAATTTTACGTAACAAAGTAATTTAATTTATGTTTAATAATATAATTTTTTATAAATATGATAATTAAATATTTTGTTAGAATTCAATAATTATCCTAATTATTTTTTAGATTTTTTATATTAAAATAAGATGTTTATCCCGTATTTGATTACGTTTATTTACAGTTAGTCACACGAATTCAAACATTGAGCTTTGATAAGTTGTGTTTACGCACAATTTACTTGTAATCTTGAATTTTAAATAATATGCATCAATAAACAGTACTTCGTGCATAAAAAATGGTTTTTAAGAGTTTTTGTCAAATGTTTTATAATATAGTACAGATTACCACATTAATTACATTATTAAAATATTCAGTACAATTAATAAAATATTATTTATATCTGCTAAACATTTAATTTCAATATTTCTCATAAATAAAAAATAATTTATCTTTCCTAAATAATCATTTTTAGGGAGTTATCCAAATTTGAGTTTCATCATCTCTTTTCCATTTTCTCCATTTTAGATAAGGCTTTAGAGAATTTGTTGGAGATGCTCTTATGGTTTCCATTCTTATTTTGCTTGTTTGGGCTTGTAATTGTCATATGAGACATTTACCAAACACTTACCGAGTAAGCGCTATTGACAAAAGTCACCATCCTCAATTACCTTATTGGTTAGCATTCACAACCATCGAAACGTATTGTTGGTAAACATCTTTTACCCGTTAAATATTAACTAGGTAAGAGTTTTATTCCTCATTTATCAAGTAAGCTTTTCGATCGTTGACATGTCTATTGTCAGGTAAAACTATCGATCCTTACCATGACCACTTCATAAGAAACGTGACGTCCAGTAAACGTTTACTTGATAAAACGACTTCTTAGTATTTGTTTTTTATTTTCTTGAACCAAGTTCGTAATCGTTCTATTTTTTCGTTTTTCTAACAATAACATTAGGAGTATGCATTGGGCGGGGTCGGGTGAGCTAATTAAAAACCAATCGGATTTCATATACAAGATCCCCGATATTTGGATTTTGGATTGCTGTAGGTTCTGGTCAGGTTTTGTCTTTGGGGAATACTTGTTTTATTTGAAACATTTATAGCACATGTTCAGCGATCACTGAACAAACTTAGAGATGATTGCTGAAGCTCGACAAAAATTACAACAAGTATTTTTCACCAAGCATGTAGGGTCATTATCAAATCATTGAGATAGTTTGGATCAACGTTGATAAATCGATAGTATGCTTACAAAAAAAAAAGCACGAATTGACTAGGATTTTTAGAATTTTTAAAAGATAATTAGATAAATAAATATATTTATATAGTATTTAAGTAATTAAAAAGGGGATATTCTTTTGAGAACCCATAAACTTGTGATAACCTTGAGAACTTTTATATCATGTGTTATTTCATATGATTTTATTTCCATCCAAGACCAGGATTTGGAACAATGTTCAACATATTTGTTTCACAATGTGTTTGTTTTATATGTACTCGGTTCATAATGTGAACACTTTCGACATGTTTGTGAATAAAAAACACACGTAAAAAAGTTTCACTTTGTGAACCGAATACATACGATACAAACACATTGTGAAACAAATATATGTTAATTAGTACATTAAATACTATCCTTAGACATAAAAATTCATGTGAAACAAAACATTAAGGTAGAAATTCTTACGGATCTCACAAATTATGGAGTGCTCAAATGATTAAGCCTCGTATTTAAAATATATATGTATATGTATTTCGGGTTTTCGGACGGACCGGATGGCCAAAAATCAATCATAACCCGAGCCTAAAATTTTCCCGAAAGTTGGTTTTCGGATTTTCAGATTTCCGATCATTTGGGTTTCACATAAATACCTTATTTTCGGTTTGGTTCGGTTCGGGTTCGGATTTCGGACCAATCGGCTAAATAACAGGGATCAAAATTGTAAATATATAAAAGTCAAGGGGAGAGTTGTAGATTTTGTTGATAAAATCTGTGCCCTAGGTTAATGGTGGCAGATGATTAAAACCCTGTAGTCTTCCCTACTTCAAAAAATAAAAACATAAATTAATCAAAACACAATCTCTCTCTCACACACCCACACTCACACCGCTCTCAACTCTCTCTCTCTCTCTTGCTCTGTTCTTCTGTTTTTGGCAAAAAGATACCAAAAGGTACGTCTATTCTCATTCCGAATCAGAACCCACCAAGGTTTTGGTTCATCAATCACATATCTCACACACCCTCCATCGTATCGCAAGCAAAACGGCGGTCTGATGATCAAAATCTGAAGGAAATTTGAACAAAAAAGAAGCAAGCATTTGATATATAAACCCAAACGAAATCGTTTTGCTGTTTTTGAAAACATGGAATTCGAATCTTCTTCTTTTTTAATTTGCTTTTGGATCTGTTCATCTCCTTCATAAACCCATCCGTATGTTTTTTGTTGGGTTTTAAGCTTAACTGAATTTACTTGGATCAAATTTATTTGTCTCATCTATATTGGGTTTGTCCTTGCATGCACGATTATTGATATTTAATGTTTTACATGGTTTTAGGGTTTGGGAGCAAAAGGCATTGGGTCATCGAAATTTCCTCTTCTTGATATATTTATCTATCCGATAAGTATCTTTGGGGTTTTTTTGTTGTTGCCGTTAGAGGATGGAGAGCTTGCAATTGGGTTAAGGGATTATTGGGTTTTTGTTGACGCTATTGGGAAATGGGGAGTTCTTTTGAAGCAAACGGTAAAAGTATTGACCCTTCGGTGGGTGGGTTGGTTTGGGTCCGGCGTAGAAATGGGTCGTGGTGGCCGGGTCGGATATTGGGGCCTGATGAGTTACCGGAAAGTTCTTTGGTTTCGCCGAGATCGGGTACTCCGGTGAAGCTACTTGGAAGAGAGGATGCAAGTGTGTAAGTTGCATTTTTTTTTTTATCACAGTTATTACTGTTTTTGATTGAAGCTGAATGAAATTTGTTGGGCTGTTTGTGGTGTTAGTTGTTACCCTAATTTCTTTCAAGTTGTTGATTGCAGTTACTTTGTTCAATTTATGGGCATATGGTAGCTAGTTTACTATCATGTGTTTGTCTGTTTGAAACCCCATAGATTAATTTGGAATTCTGGATGGAGCGCTGAGCTAAGTTTTGCTAATTTATTGCTGAGAAAGGGTGTGTTAAGGGCTTAAGGATATGAGAATGAGATGTGCATACTTGTTTAGCTTGTTCACTACTGCCATTATAGCATTTTACCTTCTTATTTGGACAACCAATATTAAAACCGTAGAAATCTTAGTCTACATTTTGTGGGGTTTTGAGGGAGGCTGCATTAAACCTGGTTTGGCCATGTTCTGATATTTCGATCTTTGTTTGCAACTTAATGTCCAACTCTTGATGTCTTTCTTTGATGTAGCATGTAAGGGTGCATTTGGTATGCGGGACAGGATTGGACAGTACAATACAAAAACTTGTCCCACATTTGGTGACAGAAAAGTAGCTGAGTAGGACCATTTTTCTGTCCTACCAAAGTAGGTGGAATAAAAATAGGGAGATGGGACAAGCTTAGTATATTATTAAACTACTCATGTAAAATTAAAAATCCTATAAACTTCTACAATTCTTCAACCCGCTTCCTTACCTTTGCATGCCCACTCCCGCCCTTCCAGTCATGTACTAATATCCAATTCTGTCCGCATACCAAACACACGCTCAGAGAGTTTTTCTACTTTATTTTCTGAAGCATGTAATTCCTTGAACACCTGTTCACATTTTGCATCTACACATTAATATTTCATTTTGTAAATAGAATTCCTTTGGCCATGTCTTACTCAAAGCAGCCTCTGCGTTAATGATATAGCGTCGCATCTTGATCCTCTGAACCTGACCAACTCTGATGCACCTTAGGAATCTAAGTAGGCACTAGTATGGTTACAACTATGAGTTTCCCATCCTCATTCTTGATAACCAATCTACTAAGGCATTCTTCTTACTCTTCTTGCACTGGATTTAATAGTTCAATTCTAGAAGTTTGGTGACTCATTTTTGTTGCAAATTGTGGTTATTCTCTGCCTGGAATATTACTTGAGAGGCCGATGGTTAGTCCTAATAACAGAAGGATTATAACTTACATGTTATTTATATTTTTGACTGCAAAGAGAATAACTTGCATTTCCTTTTCATTTGTTGAGAGGGCCCTGCTAATCTTAGTTATTCTACTTGTCAGTATCTTCTCTTTTCCACTCGCACTTTTGCACAAGCAGGGGGTCTTCATGGAAATAGTTGTTCAGTTAGGTCTGCGTACATCCCATCCCTACCGGACCCTGCTTCTGAGCGGGATATAATGGGTTTGTTTGGTTTGGTTGTCATAAGAGGGTCCAATTTGTGGCTTGAAAACTTGCTAAAATATGTAGGCTGCTCGTTTGTAGCCTAACAAGACCTATGCTAGTCACACGTGCGCAAGTTTCAATAACTAATAAGTACAATATTTTATGAAACATCTTTTTTTTCATCCTATGAATCATCGTTTCCAAATTAATATTATTTGACATAATTTTCAATACATAGAATCGTCAATCCGTTCCACCATCAAAAACATGCTATGATACACATACCATCTGTATATTGACATCAATTGGGTCACAATGTTGATTGTTTAAAGTAACACTTTGTGTGAAACCATATAAATTATTTGGGTTTCTATCTCACCTCCATGTTAAGTTTTATCTGTCAGTGTCTTTAACCTTTAGGGTTAAAACAAACCTTTTTGGAACCATTAACTTTAGAGTCAAAACTCCCATCTTTGTAGATAAGAAAGTACTTAAGATTGACGTACTCAATATTAGGTAATTAACAGTTAAGAATGTATGAAAAAGCAATGGTAGTTTTGAAATCCTAAGCTAGAGATATGAGTCGGGCCATCTACCATGGTTGGTAATTTTTCAGAAGGTACAAAAAGGAACTAATGAAGGAAATAATTGAGAGAGTCAGTGGGAGATGAATGATGGAGAAGATTATTAAGTTTTTTTTTGGGGAAAGATGACATAGGAGAATCAATGGGAATGTGGGAGAAAAGATGATTCATTGAGAATCAAATAGAAAAAAATAACGAACGAGACCTATGATCTCCAAGCTCAAGGAATGGTTGGTTGAACACTTAAATTGGATGTCATGGTGTGTAGTGGAGTCATAGAAAAAGATGAAGAAGTCAAGCTATTGATGGAAATATTTGAATTCCTTTTTCTTCTTTTCTTGCTCTACAAAAATAAGATGTTCTAAATGAAAGTTTATGGAACATAACATACTCAAGGGAATTGGTTGAACACATAACATGAAAAATTGATTGCTCAATCACAAAACCATGAAACGGGTCATAACTCATAAGAACTATAGATGGATCGTCAATAACAAATAACATAACTGTGAAACAATAGTACAATACCTACTATAGAAGCAAAAACATATAACAATAGCCAACATAAGTAGTTATGGAGACAACACAAACAAATAGCAATAGTCACCAGAAACAAAAAGCAATCAAGCACAATTGAAGCAGACTAGAAATAGGCAATAGAAGCAAATGCATATAGAAATAGCCAATAGAAGCAAATGTATATAGAAATAGGCAATAGAAGCGAATGCATATAGAAATAGCCAATAGAAGCAAATGCATATAAGAACGCCAACAAAAACATATAACAATACAAACACATGAGCTTAAAGGTTAAAGCTTTGATTCGTCTATTAAATTGTTGAAGCATGGAAGCGGTCAACAGATAGAGATAGCAATAGCCAATAGTCTTGGACCTTGAAATCAAATAAAAAAACTTAGAGAAGCAATAAGCAGCAGCTATGAACGAACGATCATATAACTTTTTACAAATTTTCTTCTCCCATATAATTAGTTAATGCATTTTAGGCCATTCTTATCTATTAAATTATTTTTGGGCTCTTATTATATACAAAAAATTGGGATTATTTATATACTAATTTTTTGGACGACTACTATGTAAATAAAATAAAATTGGGCCCCTAATTTTTTGAGGCCCTACAACCCATTGAAACTTTTTGTGTTTTAAGAATGCATTTGCATAGATCTAGGGTATCAACTCATTTTAGTCCCAATACCACATCACACCCACCTAGATGAACAAGTCTCCCTTTGTACTAAATTTCTTGCCCCACATCTTCCACGTAAAAGTGCAGCACACTTGTAAGGGATCTAACCTTGCTAATCAAACCCACAGACAATCTCGTAGGTCCCAAAATACGAGTAAATGGCTTTTCAAGCATACTATACCAATCACAAGCTAAATCAGAGGCAATACAATGATAAACAACCAATATTTACATGGTTCCACTACCATGGTGTAGTATAATTCCACCAAAAGAGATAGATCACTTGTATTAATACACAGTACAAAGCAACTTATAATAGAGATTGATCACCCAAAACTATTAGAAAGCCAAATGGAGTAAGCTCTCCTCTCTCTAGCTATGGAAGAACTACAATGTTCTTTTTCCTTTTATAAAAACTTAACAAAAATTGAAACTAAATGGCTTATATATGGAAAATGTGAACAGGGGGCAGGGGCCAAAATGGGTATAAAACCCACAAAATCCGCCAAGAAAATCGTCCAAACAGGCCCAGATGGGCTATGCGATGGTGGCCACGTCGCGTGGAATGTGCCACAATCACCAAAAATGTCTCGTTGCTATGCGATGTGCTCTATGCGACCTAGGATCGGCGTACCTAGGTCTCATGGAATGATTTTTTTCCCTTTGTTCCAGTTTTGAGCAGCACAACAACATTCAACAAAACCTCCGTTCTTACTATGATTTCCCTATTTCCAATTGTGATTATCGTAGGACTAGCATCCATTGTCACACAACCATGATTTTAGCCTGATGGGAATCCAAAATATTATGGGAGGAGCCCAAATCAATGACATTGAAGGTGTGTTTCTTGCAATGCCATTGTACTCTCACATTACTAACCCCTAATCGATGCTGTTAGAACAGTCAAAATACCAAATCGCGGTTAGTATTGTGATTTGAAATAGCGGTTAACGCTATGGTTAAGCGGTGGTATAGCAATTCATATAAATATTTAGAATTATAAACATAATATATATAAATATATTATAAAATATAAAAAACTTAACATATTATGTGTCATCAATATAAAAAAGAAATTCACTAATAAACTAATAGTCCCCAAAAAAGAAATTCACTTTGATCTCATGTTTCAGAGAAATCAGTGGCTCACAAGGACTGGAAAGGAACATATTCTATTTGTACTAATAGACTTAGAATGATGGTGGAAGGATTTAGGAAACGTGGTTGGATTCTCGATGATGTTGAAAATCTAAATCTTATAATCGTTGACGGTTAATAGGTGGATTAAATGATTTAAATCATTAAAAAACAAGTCCAAGTCCAAAATAAAAGCCCAAATCATTTAAGTAGGTCCAATATAAGCTCGTTAGACCAAAAAAGCCCAACCACAAATAGCGGTTATTCGGACCACTAATTTGTGTAAAAAGCTGCCATTTAGTGGTAAATCGCACTGCAATTCTCGGCACCGTTATTTAGGATCTCAATTCCTTCCTGGACCGTGAACCGCTATTGCACCGCTATTAACAACATAGCCCCAAATACTGCCACTTATGACATGCATGTCTTGTCCTCAACATTTTCAATATCTAGAGGTTTTCCTTCTTTTGTGTGTCCTCTAGTACTTAAAACAAAACCTCTTCTTCATTCACCTCGAATATCATCATATGGAGCTTGGCTTCGGAGCAAGTATGGCTCTTACTCTTCACACTCACGAGTAATAAGAGAGGCTCATCTTGCTCTGGCTATAAGTGATGGGTGTAGCCTTAATTAGTTAGGGAAGGGTCGTTCCAATCTTTCTGGTGACCCTATTAGCAAGACTATAGATCGACTAGACGAGTAATAAATAAAACAAAATATAAAAATTCATACCATATATGAAATTCACTTAAATAGAATCATTCTTCTAACATTCTTCAAAAATTGGACTCAGGAATCGCCAAAATGGCCAAGGTCCCGTTTGGTTTGTAGGATTGGATAGGATTTGGAATTCAATTCCATTCCAATCCCATGTTTGGTTTGAAGGATTGCTTGGATTTGAAATCCCGGGATTTAGAAATCCCATGGGGGTTGTTGGTATTTCGTGGGAGTTTGTAGGATTTGTGTATAATAGCGTTTTAAAATATGTTGAAAATATTTGTTTTATGATAATCAATTAATAAAAAGATAATTTAATAATTTTTGTAATTATTTTTAATTTGTTTTTCTAAATTTTTTATAAGGTGCAATTCAATTCCATTTCAAATTATACAAACCAAAGACACCAAATATTCAACATCCTTCCAAATCCAAATCCCTCCAATTCCAAATCCTTCCACGAAATCCAAATTTTCTCAAAACCATTCTATCAAACCTAACACCCCCTAAAAGAATAAAAGCCTAAAACATGTATAATTGGGCTAAAGGCTAAATATATATTATTGGGCTAAAAAATTTTGGGGGCCCTTTTCCATAGCTCTCATTGGAACACCTTCTGGCACAACCTTATCACACGATGTACTGTGGTGTGGCCGTGTGGGGGGATTAGTCTTTCCCACCATAGGTAAGGATCTGGTGATTGCGTATCTTATTGCTCCCTGTGTTTTCTATACGGTATTTACCACCATTTCTTCCCCCCTTAAAGCTAATTTGATGGTCTGGATCAAGGTGATAGGCTGCCATTCTCCGATTCTTACCAATATATTATCACTAAGTCCATTAATGGAAGACTCTAATAGAAATCCGTCATTTAAACCGGGATCCACAACATTGAAGACTGCCCTTATAGCTTCACATAGTTTCAAATGGTTTGGGTCAGCTTGCCTGCACCTCGATCAATCCCATGGGGCCCTGAAGATAACAACCAGGAATTCCCCAGTGGCCCTGAGGAGACTCGAACTGGCTCTCTATGGGAGGAATCCCAAGGCCTAGTCTTTATTTGAATAAGTTGTATTTACATAACCAGATGACCAATTACATGGATTGTCACCATCAATTACGGGAAGTGAAGTTTTTGTGCTTGAGGTTTTGTGACTGAATCCTTACTGAAGCAACATCATCTGGTTCAACTTCTACCATCTGTTTCTGATCCTTGCCTTCCAACTTGGTCAAGAGGCCTCATCCAAAAATGTTCACCATCACCTCTTTGCTAGGTTCCACCATGGTCTCTTATACCGATTTTTGCAAATCAGCTTCTCCCAAGTTTCTAAATTGGAACATGAAGTTCCCACAACAAAGAGAGGATCTGTTTATTTAGCTAAATGACCTTTGACTAGTGCTTTTTAATTCCACGACCGTCTGACAAGTTTATAGGCATTCTTGTGTATGAAAGTGGCATTCGCAAACCTGTAAGAAGGTCATTTAACCAAAGAACCCAAAGATTATCTATGATAGATGGTATGCATATTGCACCTTAACTTGACTAAAGACTTCTGTGGGTCCCTCCCAAGATTCTTCTGGAACCTTTTCTGCATTATCTTTCATCTTTATGGATATGCTCTCTTGCATATAAATAAGACGTGCGTTTGGTATGCAAACAGGACTTGATGGGTGAGAATGAGGTTGGTGGGTGTAGAATTGTGGAAGGTTTTAGAGATTTAATATGAGGGGTAGTTTGGTAATTTACCAAGCTTTCCCCATCTCCCTAGTTTTCGTTACACCTAGTGATTCTAATGTCATTCTAGTATTTTAGATTGATTTAAATAGAAAATATCATAATCGTCTGTTGTGTAGATTCAAACGATTTGTAGGGTTTAGCCTCTGCTTTATAGGACTTAAGTTTATAGATTCAAACGATTTGTGCTGTAAAAGTTCTGTTGTTCGTTTTTATATGCTTCCCTCCTCATCCTTTTCTTTAACACGCTTGTTGGTCATTCTGATGCAGGGACTGGTATAATCTCGAGAAATCTAAACGTGTAAAGGCATTTCGATGTGGAGAATACGACGAATGTATCGAGAAAGCAAAGGTTTCTGCAGCTATTTCTTGCAAAAAAGCCGTTAAATATGCACGTAGGGAAGATGCAATTCTTCACGCTCTTGAGCTTGAAAGTTCCCAAATTTCTAAAGATCATCCACAGATGGAAAAGCCGGGAGGTAAAAAACCCGATGTAGAGGAATCACCCATTTGTTTTCATCCTGAAGAAGAAACTGAAGGTACATCCGATAAGTTGAGCGGCTTGGAATACATGTCGAATTCTCCACCGGAGTTGTCTCAAGGTGGTGCGTTGATAGATGACTCTTTGCAGGGCGGGAGGCGGCGGACGCCCAATGATTCGGAAGATGACGGAATAGAAGGAAGTAAGAAGCGTATGAGAGGGCTCGAAGACATCGGAGTCTCTGGGAATTCGTCGTTTAAGAGGCGGCGGTCTCAAGTGGCTCACGTTCATGAGTTCCTGAAAAAGAAAAACAGACGCCGGCAATTGACGAAGGTTTTGGAGAGCACTGCCATGGTGACGGTTCCAGTTATGTGTGAACAAGTCACTGGGGTGACGGGATCGTTCCTTCCGAACGGTTCCGACAATAAAGTGTCGGGATTAGAATGTAATGAATCGAAGAGAAGTTTTTCGGTGGTGATCAACAATAACTCGGACAGTACCGGTGATGCCTCGAATAACGTCTTTTTGACAAATTGCAAACAGAAAGAGAACGAGATCTCGAGCATTTCGGAATTAGCCGAGAATGATTCTATCGTAAGGCTCTTTGACGTCCCTTTTATCGGAGAAGAAAAGCAGACCGCAGGTATGCTTGTTGTTACAGATTTTTATTCTGATTTCCGTTTTTATTTTTGACGCAACAAGATCGATTTTATAGGACGCCAATAAGATTTAGGGTACATTACGGTTTTCGTCTCTTTGGTTTGATGATAATTTCATTTTCGTCTCTGTGGTTTAGAAACTGTGATTTCCGTCCCTATGGTTTACAGTTTATTGCTATTTTCGTCCCTAGACTAATTCTTACCTGTAAGTATGGGGGACCAAAACGGTACGGAATTGTAAACCACAGAGATCAAAACAACAATAAATTGTAAATCATAAGGACAAAAATAGCAATGAATTACAAA
Source organism: Cynara cardunculus var. scolymus (assembly GCF_001531365.2). Lineage (NCBI taxonomy): Eukaryota > Viridiplantae > Streptophyta > Magnoliopsida > Asterales > Asteraceae > Cynara > Cynara cardunculus. The sequence goes on along the minus strand of NC_037531.1, from coordinate 19,458,931 downwards.
TTATAGGGACGAAAACAGCAATTTCTAAACCACGGGGACGAAAATCGCCACTTTTAACAAACCATTGGACCATATATATATATATATATATATATATATATATATATAAATGTTACAGAAGGATGTTATGACATATTTGGGTATAGCAACAAGTTTTTTAGGGCACTTTTGAAATGATGTGGCCTATTAGATATTTTTTGAGTAAATTACGTTTTTCATCCCTGTGGTTTTGAAATTTTGTTTTTTGTCCCTAGGTTTGCAATTCATTGCTATTTTCGTCTCCAAGGCTAACCTCCTATCTTTTAATTGAGGGACGAAATCAACAAAGAATTGGAAACCACAGGGATGAAAAGAGCAATAAATCCTAAATTATAAGGACGAAAACAACAATGAATTGTAAACTATAGGGATAATTGTTATTTCAAAAACATGGGGACAGAAATAGCAATTTTCAACAAAACACAGGGACGGAAACGTAATTTACTCTAGAATTTCTATAGCGTTTTTATTAGTATTTTTTCAAATAATGTCATATAAAAAGACTGCTGACGCCCAAAAATGTTCTATCAACTTATTGTAACACATTTACGTAGGATACACAGTTGGTTGAACCCACAAACTTGAGTCCTATAAAGGAGTCTGATAGGACGTTTAGACTTTTTGACGTTCCATAAAGCCGATTTCGTAGTTGTTTGGGCAAATTTTAAACCTTCGTTTCACTGATACATGTTTTAATCACCAGATTTTTCTCCGATATCGGAAAAGCCGCAGGCCGGTGTCGGAGCTCAATCCGGCCAAAGTAGTCTAATCGAGACCGTGTCGGCGGGACACGATGAAATCCAAGAATCCGGTTCCATCAGTTCGGGGGCCGCTGGTATCAGCGATATCAGCCATAGAATCGATAACAAAGGTACTTCAAAATGGCAGCATAAAGGGAAAAGAAATTCGAGAAATAAAAGCAAAAGTAAGTCGAAATTTCTGGATACAAATGTTGTCGATAATGATGCCGATGTGGTTCCGTCAAGAACCGACAGCATGGAACAAGTTGTCGAAGGCCAAACAGTTGAGATAACGGCCCCACAAAGATTGCTGCCCTATCGCCAATCTCGTTTTACGGTTAATCCAAAATATCAGTCGTCGGATCTTTCATACAGAAAACATGATATTGGCTCTCTGTATGACGTCAATATCGAGGTTAAAACCGGCCATCGGCCTCATCATGTTCCATACATATCGCTCATGAGCAAGTTGACCGGTCAACCAATAACTGGCCATCCGATCGTTGTCGAGGTTTTGGACAATGGCGTTTCTGATCTTTCTTTGAACGGTTCCGAATGCCATAGTAGTAGCTGCGAGTTAGATGGGGATGTCGGTTGGCTTCAAGTTCAAGAAACTCGTGGGTCTCCGGGGAAGTCCCCCAAAAAACCGAGGAGAAACGGGATTTTATCTAACAAAAAGATTCGAAGGTTATCATCGTTAACGGGTTCCAAGAGACTGAATGAAACGGGTAAGTTCAAGAAACCGGGACTAGCGTGTGTACCGCTGAAGGTCGTTTTCGGTAGGATAAATGCAGCGTTGGGTATTAGTTCAACGCGGTCTGAGAATTTCGGTGATGCAGGCGACACCCGGTGAAAAATCTTTTTCGTAATTTTAATTAAAAGTATGTAGGGATTTTGATCTGGTTAGGATTTTGAACCGTTTTTTGTTCGTTTTCGATACATTTTGGTGCGGTAGTTTCGCGCTCTACGCACTCGGTTGTACAATAATGGAGTTGTGGGTGGTAGCGTGGAGCCGGGTTTGGTCAACGGTTCGGGTTTTGTATAGAAAATGGTGTAACAGTAGGTGTAAAGACTGGTATGATGCTAGCCGCAGTTTGGCCGTGATTTCGAACGGTTTGGTTCCTGTCTGGTGAATTGTTGTTTATTGGGTTATCTGGACGTATGGCCGGCTTTCGGGGTGTCGGTTATCGGGTATTTGGGGACGTGTTTGTTGTTCGGGTTGTTGCACTTTTTTGTTTATGGTAGCAGGTGTTTGTTTTCGGAAACTCGATACAAAATGTTGCTTATGTTGACCACTGAAGCCTGGGCCGCCTAACGTTGCTCTGAGGCGAGCCTTCTCGGGCTCGTGGTTATTGTTATGTGTTGTTTGGTTTGATGAAATCGAATGATAAGTTACGGAATTTGCGACTTTTTTTTGTTTTGCTGGCTTGTGGTTTTTGTTGATTTGGATTTCATGGAGGGATTAAGATTTGGATTTGGATTGGGATTGGAATGAATTTGAAATCATTGGTGTGTTTGGTTTGTAGGATTTGGAATGGAATTGGATTCCATTATTTTAAAAACACAATTAAATTATATTTTTATTAATCGATTATTACAAAACAAATGTTTTTAAAATCTTATTTCATACAATTCTACGAAATCTCGTGAAATCCCCAGCATCTCTTAAGGATTTCAAAAACATATGTCTGTAGAATTTCAAATTCAGACAATCCAACAAACCAAATATGGGATTGGAATGGATTTGAAATCCAAATCCCCCCAAATCTTGCAAACCAAACGGGACCTAAGGGCTCGTTTGGTTTGCGCAGAACTGAATTCCATTTCAATGATGCATTTGGTTTAAAGGAAAGTCCGAAATTAAGATATTTAGAAACATTTCAAACCAAACATTCATTAGGGCCTTTCGTTAAAGTATAAAATATTAACATACGGCAAATGCATGCAAATAAATTCACACACCTTCCTCACATTTTTGTGAGGTTTTAAACTTCTGACTTTCTAGGAGGCCAAATGCTACGATACCGCTAAGCCAAATATTTTTTGGTTGGCTTAACGTGCTTAATGGGTGTGTTTTTGGCTTAACGTGCTTAATGGGTGTGTAATTGTGTAAGAATAACATCCAAAAAAAAATATAAGATATCGTTTGATTAAGCCGTTAAGCACATTACATGTTATATTTAAAAGAACCCGTTTGATTAAAGCCACGTTTTTTTTACATAATTACATATTTTGAGAAATTAGAAGCGTACTCGCGTAATACAGCGAGATACATCGTGATTTTAATATTTTATTTTATTTTTTATCTCAGTCGATGTTATAATATGACTTTATGTGATTTTGAGAAAGCGATGATGTTTTTATTTTTGAATAAAATATATGTTTGAAAATATCATAAAAATTTGACAAAAATATATCAATATTAGTATCAAATTAACTATTTGAAATTCCTCATTTTTTGTGTAATTTATTTTAATTTTTTTTATAATTTAATTTATGTACAATAACGAAGTAATTTATATGTGGTTTAATAATATAATTTTTTTATAAAGATAATAATTATTTATTTTGTTGGAACTCGATAATTATTCTAATTATACTTTCGATTTTTTATATTTTAAAATGAGATGTTCATCCTCTATTTGATTATGTTTATCCGTAGTTATTTATACGAATTCAAATATCGAGCTTTAATAAGTTGTACTTATGCATAATTACTTATAATCTTGAATTTTAAGTAATATGCATCAATATACAGTACTTTATGCATAACAAAAATATATCGATATTCGTATCTGTTAGTCCCGAAGGGAAAGGCAATAAACAGAAAGTAATTGTAGAAGGGGGGTTGAATACAATTACACAKACTTTTTTCAACTTTTTAATTCTTATTGATTTATATCAAGAATTAATACACACATAAATACAAAAGATTGTTGCGCAAGATAGGAAAGGAAAACCTAACCTAAACAATCTTACAAGGAGAAGAACTTTCAAGAAYAAYACAAAGAGTTCTTGAAAGGAAATGAAGAACACTAAGAATTTCTTCGCACACAAGAGAGCAAGGGAGTAGAAGAGAATAGCCGATTGCTTTGAGAGTGCACTAAGTAATCTTACAAAAAGCCAGTTGTATGCATGGGAGATGCACACTACCTTTTTATACTACCTTCAGCATTTAATGCATGGTGACACTTGTCACTTGAGAATAAAAAGACAGTGGTTGACTTGACCAATGTTGATATCTCATTTTCATCATACACAATATGCATACAACACAATTTATGCAGAGACAAACTTACACAGTTCATGCAGAGACAAACTTTGCAGAGATATGATCAGTTTGTAGGAAGATCTCCTTTGGATGGATATGTAGCTTCAAGCAGCTACACACAAATCTTCGGTCCATGGAGATTTTCAATATTCGGTCCATGATCTTCAATCTTGAGTCCATGAAGATTTTCAATCTTMGGTCCATGATCTTCAATCTTGAGTCCATGAAGATTTTCAATCTTCGGTCTATGAAGATCTTCCTTCAATCGGCTTGTAGCTTCAAAATATTTTCAATATGCATTTCAGCTACTTCGGAGTCTTGGTGT